>NW_025814777.1:0-17229 GCF_018902025.1 Drosophila willistoni
ATGTTGAATAATATTCCAGTACTTAAATTTACGCATATACTCTGAATGCAAAAAATAAAAATAAATATAAATTTGTGGCATGAGAGGCTTGGGCACATTAGCAATGGAAAATTACTTGAAATAAAAAGATACAATGTATTCAATGATAATAGCGTTCTTAATAATTAGAGTTGTCAGATGATATTGTGAGCCCTGTCTTAACGGAAAACAAAATAGATTACCATTTAACAGATTCAAAGACAAAAGCCATATTAATAGACCCTTATTCGTAGTGCATTCAGATGTATGTGGACCAATCACTCCAGTCACTCTGAATGATAAAAACTCTATTAATCTGTGTTACTTATTGAATCAAATATAAGTCTGAAGTATTTAATATGTTCAAAGACTTTGTAGGAAGAGTGAAGCGCATTTTAATCGAAAATGGTAATTTATATATGACAATGTAGAGAGTACCTGTCAAATGAGATGCGGGGTTTTTGTGTTGATAAAGGGATATCCTATCATTAACTGTTCCAATACACCACAATTGAACGGTGTATCTGACGAATGATACGATCTATTACTGAAAAGGCTCGGGCTATGATAAAATGGTGCAAAATTAGAAAAAACACTTCTGGGGTGAAGCTGTCTTAACAGCAACATATCTCATTAACAGAATTCCAAGTAGGCCCTCGATGAAAGTAGAATTACGCCATATGAGAGTGGCACAATAGAAAACCCAATCTGAGTCATTTGAGATGTTTGGCCACTGTGTATGTCCACAATAAAAATAAAAATGGCAAATTCGATGAAAAATCATTTAGAGTATCCTTGTGGGATATGAGCCAAATGGATATAAATTGTGGGATGCTATCAATGAAAATTTATCGTTGCACGAGATGTTGTCGTTGATGAAACTAATATGGTTAATTCAAGGGTTGTCAACAATGAAACAGATTTGCTTAGAAAAAGTAATAAATTGGTCATGAATATTTTCCGAATGAAAGTAAGAAAAAAAAATTATCCTGATGTCCTGAATGAAAGTAAGTGTGATAATACTGAAATCCTGAAAGATAGTAAGGAATCTGATCACATAAATATTCCGAATGAAGTAGGAAAAGAACTAAACCTGATGTCCTGAACGAAAGTAAGGAGTGTGATAAAACTGAAATCCTGAAAGATAGTAAGGAATCTGATCAATAATATTCCGAATGAGAGAGGAAAAAACTAATTCTGTTTGTCCTGAATGAGAGAAGGAAGCGTGTTTCCCGAATGAATAGTACGGACATGAAACAATCGAAACATTAACCAGAAAAAGTGAGAGATTAAAAAGGCAAACCACAAATATCGTATAATGAAGACGATTGTAATATAAATATGTTTATATTGAATGCTCACACTGTATTTAATGTGTTCCAATACATTTGATGAAATAAAATATCGAAATGACAACATTTTGGAAGAAGCCATATAAAATAGTTAGTTAAATGCTCATGAATTAAATAAACATGGACTATGACGGAAAGGCCAAACAACAAACATTGTCGATAGCAGATGGGTATTTTCTTAAGTATGATGAATTTGGAAATCCTTTGAAATACAAGGCTAGACTTTATGCACGTGGGTTTACCCAAAGATATCAGGTGGATTATGATGAAACATTTGCCCCTGTTGCCAGAATTTCTAGCTTTCGGTCATTTTATCGTTGCTGTGCAATATAATCTGAATGTTCATCAAATGGATGTGAAAACAGCTTTCTTGAATGGAAAGCTAAATGAGGAAATATATATGCAACTTCCTCAAGGTGCATCAAGCAATGGTCAAAACATTTGTAAATTGAACAAGGCAATTTATGGACTCAAACAGGCAGCAAGGTGCTGGTTTGAAGTTTTTGAGCAGGCATTAAAAGAATGCAAGTTTGCAAATTCGCCAGTAGATCGTTGTATTTTACATTCTAACAAAGGCGATGTTAAATCAAATATATATGTACTGCTGTATGTTGATGATGTTGTCATAGTAACAGGGATATGACAAGTATGATTGATTTTAAATACATACTTGAAAGATAAAATGATTTACCTAAAAAATTTGCTTAAGTCAGTCCTCTTATATTTCGAGAATTTTAAGTAAATATAATATGGAAAACTGCAATGCAGTAAGTACCCCTTTCCGAACAAAATGAAATTATGAATGCTTAATTCAGATGAAGATTGTGGAGCACCATGTCGAAATCTTATTGGGTGTTTAATGTACATTATGCTGTGCACACGCCCTGATTTGGTCTACTGCAATAAATATTCTGAGTAGATATAGTAGTAAGAATAACTCAGAGTTATGGCAATGTTTAAAGAGGGTTCTAGATACTTAAAAGGAAGTGTCAATATGAAGTTGGTTCTTAATAAGAATGAAACTTTTGAAAATATCCTAGTTGGATATGTAAACTCTGACTGGGGTGGGAATGAGATTGATAGGAAGAGTACCACAGGTTTTTTGTTTAAAGTATTTGATTCCAATCTGATTTGTTGGAACACCAAGAAACAAAACTCAGTAGCAGCTTCATCTACTGAAGTGAGTATATGGCCCTGTTTGAAGCTGTAAGAGAAGTTTGAAGCTGTGAGAAAGCAAGCATGGCTAAAGTCCCTAATGAACAGCGTAAATATTAATTTAGAAAAACCAATAAAAATTTATGAAGATAATCAGGGATGTATCTGTATAGCCAATAACCCCTCATGTCACAAAAGATCTAAGCATATAGACATTAAATACCATTTTGCTAGAGAACAAGTGGAAAATAATATCATTGTCCTTGAGTATATTCCATTTTCTAACAGAAAAGTCCGTTGCTGACATCTTTACAAAGCCGCTGCCAGTCGGAAAGTTTGTAGAATTCCGGAAGAAATTGGGACTCCTCGAAAGACAACTGAACAAATCGTTTCTAAATTTTTTTTGCCTATTTAATTTAATTTACACTCTTTGAATTGTTGAGTTGTAAAACATGCTAATGAATTTATATTTTTAATTTGTAAACTTTTTTAAGTTGATCCGAACAGGTTTCTGGGTTTTCCCATCCTTAGAGTAAATGCTGGATCACATAATGACTTCCCAGATGGCACACCAACCACAGCAATCAGTAGTTAAGTTTGAATTAATTTTTGTTTTTAATAATGTAATTTTTGAGGGGCGTGTTGGAATACCCCTATTCCACTTACAAAAATTACACTTTACAATACTAGATTAAGTTTTTTAAAGTGACATGAAGTTGGTCACACTGAAGATCTCTCTTTTTTTTTCTGCAAATGTAAACGTGGTTGCTGGTGTTGCCAAAGCTCAAGTTCAAGTGTTTAATATAAATGAAGATATAAACAAATAAAAGCGGTGTTTCTTTTGTGTTAACTAATAGTCAGTTCTCCAACAGAGGTGCTTCTAACTAATTCGCTTATGTTGCTGATTCCAAATATGAACTCGGTTTTGCCAAAAGTTACTATAGAAAGTAAAGGAAATTTTGTTGTACATTTTTAACAGATTTTAGAATATCTTGAATGCGAGAATTTCCGAATATCGTGAGAGAGATTACACAAAATTAAAAAACAAAAAGTTCTTTGAATGCCTACACCTTCCAATTTAACTTAATTTATAACCATATCCAAAGCGTAAAAAAATATCGGAAATATGTTTTGTCAAAAATTTTTTGTAAATATTTTAGAAAGGCCTAAAAGTATGCAACATTTTATAGTTGTGAGCAAAATGCGATAAAACTGTGATCAGATTGTGAAAATAAAAAAATCGAAATTCTATTCTACTAATATGCTTGGGAAATTTCAGATCTTTGTAATTTAAATTGAAGCTTATGCCAAAAAATGTGAATCTGAATATGAATATTAGATTGCATATATATGTATGTACATATGTATGTACGTACATATGTACAAATATAGCATGTGCCACGTGTAAAATTTTTTCTTTTATATTCTTGACTCTCTTTATGCCTGCCGCTCAGTTTTTCGGCTCTTAAAATGAATTCGTGTTGATGTCGATCATGATGAAATAACATAAGGTGGTCTCATCTGAAGCCGAAGCTTACCGAAGTATACACTTAACTTCAGTGCACGGTTTGCTCACTCACATCACCGTCTCGTTCACCCTCAATAGACACTCAAATACTATTCCTTTCACTCGCACTTATTGCAAGCATACGTTAAGTGTATGTCTCTTGCCGACGGGACCACCTTATGTTATTTCATCACGATGTCGACATACCGACCAAAAGAACCGCCTTTTTTGGCTCTTTTTTATTAATAGACTCAATCATAACGCATACATTGACACTTTGAATTGGACTTTTTGGTTCAAAGCCGACCGAACTTAGCGGTTTAAATCAAAAGTGTCAGTGTATGCGTTATGATTGAGTCAATTCAATACATGCAAATAAGAGCGAGTAAAGAGAATCATGGAATTTCTACTCTGCCAAACCATTCCGATCCCTTTTAAAATGAGTTGTCGGTGTTTTATGTTCATGACCGCATTTTTCAATCACTTTAAATTTAACCATGGCATGCAACGGATGTGACCTAACACTTTTCAACTTTGTCAAAATGACGGATGATGAGTTGTATGAATTTTTGTTGGAGGACAGTAAATTGTACCTCCTGTTGGTATAAACTAGCGACATTGACCAAGGAATTTAATTTCCGATGTCAACGTCAATACCGATTCGTACAGAATCGCGCCAAATGTATAACAGGTGTACATTTTTCGAAAGTTTGTAGGAAAGACACGAGATTTGAGCAATCCAAATTAAGTCTGGGAAAGATCTGCTACTTATAGCGCTTTTGGTAACGGCTAATATGGAGCAGAAGTTCAATGAAGATGAGCATGGATGTCCAGTAGGACAATTGTCCAATGGAAAAAATTTATTCGGGAGGTATACCTAAAAATGGTACAAGAAGATATAAAGAAAACACTGGGGGGTGAAGCCGAATCGTCGAAATCGACGAGGCGGAATTCGGGAAGCGGAAATACAACAGAGTAGAGTTGTTGAGGGCCAGTGGGTTTTTGGTGGGGTTGAAAGGGGAACACAGCGATGCGCCTTGTCGCTGTCCCCAACCGCACCGCAAAAACCCTGCTTGAGGTAATTCAAAATTACATAAAGCCAAACACGACCATTATGTCGGATACATGTGTTTATGAATTTAGAAGTAACGTGTTTTTATTGGAAAGTACCGGGGTTTTAAAGTTCTAATATTAATCAGTATTTTAAGTCTTATTTTTAAGTAATATTTTTAATTTAATTTTGAAATTAACTCTTTTGTTCTTAATATTTTAAGATCTAATAATAATCAGTATTTTAAGTCTTATTTTAAGTAACATTTTCATCTTTTTTCGCAGTACTGGGTTGAAAAAAATTAAAATTAACAATACGTTTAAAAAAAAACACTGTTTAAAATACGCGCCAAAAAACAAGACAGTCTGGCAGCGCCAAAACCTAGAATAACTGTTGTTACACAACACTAAAAATGCAATTTAGCGGATTTTTTAGCCGTATTTATTTCCAACACTGAAATCTCGAGTAGCTATAGTAAATATTTACCGATATTAATTTCAATGAGCTACATGGAATTAAAAATGGCTGCAGTGGTCTTGGGTTTAAGTCACATGACGCTAAGATGAATTTTAGTGTGAACAGTGTAATAATGCGGCTATATGGATATTAGGTTTAATTCACTAGACTAACTAGTGATAAACTTAAATGCACAATGGCAAGGACATGTGCCATGTTGTTTATTTTGAAAAATAACTTAGTTACCAAGACCTTAGTTTAATTCATAGGGGCTAGCATGAAAAAATTCATATTAATCCAATGTTGTGTTTTCATCAACTGATCATCCCAACTTTTTTACAAATTTTATTTAAAAAAATCTTGTCCTGATGTATACTGAAATGATGATGTACCCCAGCCAAAGTTTCGTTACAAATGGTTTGAGGTATATAGGGAAGAGTCTGTTATATTAAAAGTAAGGTTCAAAAAATTGTTTTTAGACCAATTGGTTTACTTTGATATTTTTCAAATTTTAAAAAAACTTTCATTTTAGACCATGGTTCTGCATATTTGTATATGTATATGTATATGTATATTGATATGTATATGTATATGTATATGTATATGTATATATATGTATATGTATATGTATATGTATATGTATATGTATATGTATATGTATATATGTATATGTATATGTATATGTATATGTATATGTATATGTAGTATAGTATATGTATATGTATATGTATATGTATATGTATATGTATATGTATATGTATATGTATATGTATATGTATATGTATATGTATATGTATATGTATATGTATATGTATATGTATATGTATATGTATATGTATATGTATATGTATATGTATATGATATGTATGATGTATATGTATATGTATATGTATATGTATATGTATATGTATATGTATATGTATATGTATATGTATATGTATATGTATATGTATATGTATATGTATATGTTATATGTATATGTATATATAGTATATGTATATGTATATGTATATGTATATGTATATGTATATGTAATGTATATGTATATGTATATGTATATGTATATGTATATGTATATGTATATGTAATGTATATGTATATTGTATATGTATATGTATATGTATATGTATATGTATATGTATATGTATATATATGTATATGTATATGTATATGTATATGTATATGTATATGTATATGTATATGTATATGTATATGTATATGTATATGTATATGTATATGTATATGTATATATGTATATGTATATGTATATGTATATGTATATGTATATGTATATGTATATGTATATGTATATGTATATGTAATGTATATGTATATGTATATGTATATGTATATGTATATGTATATGTTTAAGAATAAACATCGTGTTCATCTGAAGCGGCTTCACCAAATCAGATGCACTAAAGAAAATATAATACAACTGTACTTTGGCACAAACAACTAACCTAGCATATGACTAGAATTACAATCAGCCACACGCGTTGTGGGAAAAACACTTGTAATTGTAAACTAACCCAAACGATCACGACGGCAGGATGTCAAGTGGCCGACGCCGTGCCCAAAATAATAATAATTTTTCAACCCCCGAATGCGTGGGTGTGAGTTGTACTAGAATAAGATCTCCTTAAGAACAATTGTTACCTCCTAGAGCCTAAGATTTCCTATATAAACTCCGTACTTTAGTAAATAAAATCAGTTCATATTTTGAATTCAACGAATGAAGATTGGGTTATTTTCCTTCTCCCGGAATCCCTATTCATTTTGGTCCTTCGAGCCGGATGGATCATGTTTGGTCCTTCGATAAAAAAGAACTCTGTAGTTTTCCCCCACCAGTGGTAAGAGACTCAGAGGTTCAATCAGCTCCTTAAGGTCTGAATTCTTACGATAAGATCAGATAAAGGTAGCAAAATAAAAACTCTTGTTTTCCCCCACCAGTGGTAAGAGACAGAGTATAAAATTAAAGCAAAATATTATTGCTTAATAAATAAAAAATGCGTGCGTCTGAATTTAAAGGCAGTTTGGCTAGTGGAGCAACTGTAGTATCTTCAGCGGCGGGAGAGTTTTTAACCGATTTAAAGGCAGTTTGGCTAGTGGAGCAACTGTAGTAATTTCGGCAGTGTGTATGTACACTAATATCGTTGCAAACGCTGTATGTAGTTGCAAGTAGGCAACAAAGATCAGCAGAAGAGCATATTTGCAAAGAGGCAACACGTTAGCAGAAGAGCAACAACATAGTTTCAGAGACGAAAAGGATGGTGCCAGGTGGCCGCAGGAGCAGATCGGAGAGGCGAGCGGAGTTCGAACGAGTTTAAGGAGAGGCGAGCGGAGGCAAAGCATGGTTTTCTAACAATTTAAAGGTCGCTTAAATAAAAAACTAATTACATACTATACAAATAAATCCCACTTGCCCCATTTGGTGGCCCCTTGCAGAATGTTTAAGAATAAACATCGGGTTCATCTGAAGCGGCTTCACCAAATCAGATGCACTAAAGAAAATATAATACAACTGTACTTTGGCACAAACAACTAACCTAGCATATGACTAGAATTACAATCAGCCACACGCGTTGTGGGAAAAACACTTGTAATTGTAAACTAACCCAAACGATCACGACGGCAGGATGTCAAGTGGCCGACGCCGTGCCCAAAATAATAATAATTTTTCAACCCCCGAATGCGTGGGTGTGAGTTGTACTAGAATAAGATCTCCTTAAGAACAATTGTTACCTCCTAGAGCCTAAGATTTCCTATATAAACTCCGTACTTTAGTAAATAAAATCAGTTCATATTTTGAATTCAACGAATGAAGATTGGGTTATTTTCCTTCTCTCCGGGAATCCCTATTCATTTTGGTCCTTCGAGCCGGATGGATCATGTTTGGTCCTTCGATAAAAAAAACTCTGTAGTTTTCCCCCACCAGTGGTAAGAGACTCAGAGAATGAATCAGCTCCTTAAGGTCTGAATTCTTATGATAAGATCAGATAAAGGTAGCAAAATAAAAAACTCTTGTTTTCCCCCACCAGTGGTAAGAGACAGAGTATAATATAAAGCAAAATATTGCTTAATAAATAAAAAATGCGTGCGTCTGAATTTAAAGGCAGTTTGGCTAGTGGAGCAACTGTAGTATCTTCAGCGGCGGGAGAGTTTTTAACCGATCTTAAAGGCAGTTTGGCTAGTGGAGCAACTGTAGTAATTTCGGCAGTGTGTATGTACACTAATATCGTTGCAAACGCTGTATGTAGTTGCAAGTAGGCAACAAAGATCAGCAGCAGAGCAATGCAGTGTTGCAATTAGCCAACAAAGGACAGCAGAAGAGCAATGAAATATTTGCAAAGAGGCAACACGTTAGCAGAAGAGCAACAACATAGTTTCAGAGACGAAAAGGATGGTGCCAGGTGGCCGCAGGAGCAGATCGGAGAGGCGAGCGGAGTTCGAACGAGTTTAAGGAGAGGCGAGCGGAGGCAAAGCATGGTTTTCTAACAATTTAAAGGTCGCTTAAATAAAAAACTAATTACATACTACACAAATAAATTCCAAAACGCCCCATTTGGCTGCCCTTCGCAGAATGTTTAAGAATAAACATCGTGTTCATCTGAAGCGGCTTCACCAAATCAGATGCACTAAAGAAAATATAATACAACTGTACTTTGGCACAAACAACTAACCTAGCATATGACTAGAATTACAATCAGCCACACGCGTTGTGGGAAAAACACTTGTAATTGTAAACTAACCCAAACGATCACGACGGCAGGATGTCAAGTGGCCGACGCCGTGCCCAAAATAATAATAATTTTTCAACCCCCGAATGCGTGGGTGTGAGTTGTACTAGAATAAGATCTCCTTAAGAACAATTGTTACCTCCTAGAGCCTAAGATTTCCTATATAAACTCCGTACTTTAGTAAATAAAATCAGTTCATATTTTGAATTCAACGAATGAAGATTGGGTTATTTCCTTCTCTCCGGGAATCCCTATTCAGTATATGTATATGTATATGTATATGTATATGTATATGTATATGTATATGTATATGTATATGTATATGTATATGTATATGTATATGTATATGTATATGTATATGTATATGTATATGTATATGTATATGTATATGTATATGTATATGTATATGTATATGTATATGTATATGTATATGTATATGTATATGTATATGTATATGTATATGTATATGTATATGTATATGTATATGTATATGTATATGTATATGTATATGTATATGTATATGTATATGTATATGTATATGTATATGTATATATGTATATGTATATGTATATGTATATGTATATGTATATGTATATGTATATGTATATGTATATGTATATGTATATGTATATGTATATGTATATGTATATGTATATGTATATGTATATGTATATGTTTATGTATATGTTTATGTATATGTATATGTATATGTATATGTATATGTATATGTATATGTATATGTATATGAAAATATATTTTACAAATTACACTACGGCTTAGGAAAAATAATGAATATAGTAAAAATTAAAAATTAAAAATAATTATTATAAGCCAAGTAAGATATTCATAATTTTTTCTCTATACAGGTTCACAAATCTTCAAGTATAATGGACTCCTTCAAGAATCTTGTACCACAATATGCCACAGTCATACGTGCTGGGAAATTAAAACTATTCCAGCAGAGGAACTTGTTTTGGGAGATATCGTAGATGTAAAATTTGGAGACCGCGTTCCGGCTGATATACGTATTTTGGAATCGCATGGACTCAAGGTTGATAACTCATCGCTAACAGGTGAATCGGAACCGCAGATTCGATCTTCAGAGTTTACACATGAAAACCCTTTGGAAACAAAAAACTTAGCCTTTTTCTCAACAAACGTAATCGAAGGTACCTGTCGTGGTGTAGTTATAGCTACTGGGGATAATACTGTAATGGGAAGAATAGCCAACTTGGCCGCCGGCTTAGATGATGTTCAGTCACCTATATCAAAGGAAATTCAACAATTTATTTTATTTATTACTATATTTGCATCAATTTTGGGCCTTACTTTTTTTGTAATATCCCTAATGCTTGGATACGCCTTTATAGATGCTGTCGTTTTTCTCATAGGAATTATAGTGGCTAATGTACCTGAGGGTCTGCTTGTTACAGTCACAGTCTGTCTTACTCTAACAGCGAAACGAATGGCATCCAAGAATTGTCTTGTTAAAAATTTAGAAGCTGTAGAGACCTTGGGCTCAACCTCTACAATTTGCTCTGATAAAACTGGTACACTTACTCAAAATAGAATGACAGTGGCACACTTGTGGTACAATCAGATCATAATAGAGTCTGATACTACCGAAGTCATTTTAAGGCAATCCATTTTAATTCTCGATGCCTCTTTTAGTGCACTGTTACAATGTGCTGCGTTATGTAATGCAGCTGAGTTTAAGGGGGGCCAAGACGGAGTACCGACAGTAAAAAAAAGATGTAAATGGCAACGCATCAGAAGCAGCATACTTAAATTTGCCGAAACTGTGTATGGTAGCGTAGCTACGGTAAGACGTAACCATGTCAAGTTGACGGAAATACCATTTTAATTCACTAAAAAAAATATCAGGTGTCAGTCCATGCAATAGACAACAATGACGGTTACTTTATAGTACAAATGAAGGGAGCCCCTGAGAGAATATTGGAGCGGTGCAGCACTATGATAACTCATGGTAATACATTAGAGTTAAATACATTCTTCAAAAATGATTTTTGAGGAAGCTTATATGAAAATGGGTGGAATGGGCGAGCGAGTCTTAGGGTTCGCAGATCTTGTTCTGCTAAAAGAACAGTATCCAAAAATTATGAGTTTACAAACCGAGCCGCCAACTTTCCTATAAAAAATCTTCGGGTTTCTTGGACTTATCTCAATGATAGATCCCCTCGAGCAGCTGTTCCAGATGCTGTTTCCAAATGCCGTTCGGCAGGAGTTTCGTGTTATTATGGTAACAGGGGATCACCAATTACAGCAAAAGCAATCGCTCGGAGTGTGGGAATAATAACAAAGCCGACTGCAGAAGATATTGCTAAGCAAAGTGGGCTACCAGTAAGTCAAGTAGATCCACGACAACTGCTTCAATTGTCGTACATGGAGGAGAATTAAGAGATATGAAAGGCGAGGACTTAGACGCTGTTATATACTATCATAATGAAATTGTATTTGCAAGAACTTCACCCACAACAAAAGCTTATCATTGTAGAAGCCTGTCAAAGGCGTGGCGAAATTGTTGCTGTAACAGGTGATGGAGTTAACGATTCACCAGCTTTTAAAGAGAGCTGATATTGGTGTTAGCTATGGGAATCGCTGGATCTGATGTGTCAAGCAAGCGGCTGATATGATTTTACTGGACGATATACTTTGCCCTATTGTGGTTGGAATAGAAGAAGGACGAATTATATTTGATAACCTGAAAAAGTCGATTGCTTATACCTTGACATCAAATCTTCCCGAAATTATGCCTTATTTGTTTCGTTGTTTTTGACATACCCTTGCTCTAGGTACTCTTGCAATTCTCTGCATTGATATCGGGACTGACATGTTACCAGCGATATCCCTTGCTTATAGAAAGCGAATCTGATATAATGTCTCGACTGCCAAGGGATCCATATGACGACCGTCTGTAAATAAAAAGTAAGTTATTCAGAACATATCTTAAATTTTCTAAACTATATCCATGTGGAAAAGTAAATTTTACATATATTAATTTTCAGAACATCCCAAAAATCTTCTCTAATTTTCTCTTTTGTTTGATTGTCCACTTGACCGAGCCGCAGATATGTTTGCAACTTACTTAAATCGTACACAATATGTGTTTATTTGTGCACCAAATATTTCTTTATTTTTAAGTCATTCAAAAAAATTAATATTTATAGGAGAATTTTTCCCCCTGTAAATAAATATACTAACCGACCACGTTTTTATACCATTGCAAAAAGAGTATATTAATTTTGGTCAGAAGTGTGCAACGCATAGAAGGAGTATTTTCGACCAAGAAGAACTAGGTGAACTAAGCAAAGAATATATAGACATATTTGCGGTACAAGCAGAAAAAATCTACAAATATCTAAAATTTCTACAAAAATAAAGTAAATACTATAGAAATATCGATAGGAGATCTGGTACTTTTAAGGAATGAATCAGGACATAAGCTAGAATAGATCGGGCCCTAAAAGATAGTATAGATAGAAAAATAATAACTGCGAAATAGATAAAAATTTTAACAACAAGAATAAATAAACAAAGTAAAAGGTCATTTAAATAGTGTATTAAAATATAATTCCGCATAAAATATATAGATCACTATATAATATAGTAGTCCAATCCGAGAGAGTTTCATACTTTATTTCATCCAAGTAATAAAAAGCCTTCTGTGAGTTACAAACATATGAAAATGACTAAGCAGTCAATGTTCGGAATTCATCGAGTAAACATTAAGTACCGATATTCTGTGTTCGGAATTTACCGAGAAAACATCAACAGCCAATTTTAATCCATAAGTCAGAACTCGGTGTATAGGAAGAACGCGTAGGACCATTGTATAAAAGGACTTCTAACCAAGGAATGACCGTTATTCCTAGCACTGTCATGTGCCAAGCCATCAGACAACCCAATATTCGCGTCTTCTTTGCCTTTTTATAGGCTGCTTTGCTACATTACTTTCTGGCTACTTATTTTTGCTGTTGATAATTCATTGAATTTTGAGTATATATATCTATATTCCATAAAGTATATATAATTTTGATCAGCATCTACAGCCGAGTTAATATTGTCATGTCCGTCGGTCTGTATCTCCCGTTTTTTTCTACCTTATGCAATCACTTTGGCACACTTAAAGTTCATACTAATTTCCAGCAAAATCCCAAATATATCAAAAGTCGGACCAAAAAGAGTCGAGTTATGCATATAAACATTTTAAAATGCATATGTTTAAAATGAAATATTTGCTTTACTGGTGTATGGTATACCTAAGTCGGCGAGACGACTTACAAGTCTAAACGATCGACCACTCTGTCAAATTTGGTATTTTGCTAGATATTAGTATTAAATTTAAGTGTGCCTTGATTGCATGAGGTAAAAAAATACGGGAGATAATCAAGTTTTTCAAATTACGGGGGCGGAAAAGGGCGTGGAAATTTTTATACATACAAAATGTGTGCATTTACTAAGCGAATATACATACCAAATATGGTGTCTCTAGCTAGAATAGTTTTTGAGATAAACGCTTTTTTTAAATTGCGGGGCGGAAAGGGGCGTGGCAAAAATTTGAAATAAACTTGATCACTCTACTACTACACGAGTCTACATAAAAATTTGGTGCTCTAGCTCTTATAGTCTCCAAGATCTAGGTGTTCATACGGACAGACGGACAGACGGACAGACGGACGGACGGACGGACAGACGGACATGGCTAGATCGACTCGGTTGTTGATCCTGATCAAGAATATATATACTTTGTGGGGTCGGAGATGCTTCCTTCTGCCTGTTACATACATTTTTGGCGACTTTAATATACCATTTCACCCTATGGGTGTATGGTATAATAACTTACTAGAGCCAAAAGTGCTCAGATTGGAAGACATCTACCAAAGGGCTCATAGTCGGTGATTGTTCACTCTACACCTTAATGGAAAAGAACAACAAATACAAGAAAATCATTTAGTGCAATTATTTCAGAATTGGCGAAGACGCATGCTTTAAATTAGACGTCATTGAGCATAATGGGCGCTCCGCATCTTTTGGCACACAGGGTGCTACATATTGGTCTAAATTAGACGTCTAAATTAGACGTCATGGAGCCATAATAGGCGCTCTGCATGCTTTGGGCGGCACACAGGGGGCTGCATGTTTTGTACGGTGCATAACGTCATGGGCGTCACACAGGATGCTACCGATGTTAGTGCTACACAAAACCATGCAATTTTAACTACAACAGGAATACTTGATAACTACGAAACCTTCCCTCATAAGTATCAGGGTGATTCTGATAATGTTAATGTGGACAATATCCACATTACATATAATTATGGACATATGCAGTCATAGACATATCCAGTCATAGAATTTAGAGGTGGGAAAACTATCGATGGCACTATCGACACTATCGATGGTTGAGTACTATCGAGTCGAACTATCGATGGTCATGCAGTACCGATAGTGTATCGATAGTGCCTTGATAGTGTCATTAAAAGTTGTGAAATAAATTCCGCGTTTTGAAAAAGTGGCGTCGCTTGGCTGGTGAAAAATTTTCTTGCTTTCAATTACAAAACAAAAACATAATTTTAAAGAAATGGATCGCTTCTCCAAATGGGTAATAAAAATAAGAGTAGTTGAAGCAATTTCAAAGCAACTATTAATATGTGTGTTTTATAATAGGCAAACGCCGCAATTCGAAAGAAACATGCGATTGCAGCTCATCGGAATCGGAAAAGAGCTCTGCGGCTACAACCTCTAGCCATAAATTGAAAAAGAAAACAAAAATATCTGATGTGTGGAATTACTTTAAAAGATCAGATGATAAAAAATTTGCGAAGTGCTTAAATTGTGAAAAGGAGTACAAGACAAGCGGAAATACGTCCAACTTGCGGGATCACCTGAAAAGGTTTCATCCTAGTTTAAGGGACGATGAAAGGAACTCCGCTAATTATGGAGATCAGGGTGACAGCATATTATCCACCAGCAGCAGCTGCCGATCAAGTATGAGATCTTTAGATTCATACATTAAAAACTCTGTCCTGTACGATTCCAACTCATCGCGAAAAAAAATTATTGATAAAACTTTAGCGGAGATGGTTGCCTTGGACGTACAACCGTATAGCATAGTAGAGGATCGTGGATCGAGTCAGCAAAATTATGGATGCCAGGTACAAGCTGCCAAGTCGCCGTCATTTACAAAGTGTGCTGATGATGGATTTATTTAAAGAAACTGCGGCAAAGCTTTCAACCATTCTAGAAGAAGTTTCTAGTGTTGCTGTTACGTGTGACATATGGTCGTCACGTGCCAACATAAGTTTTTTAACAGTGACTAGCCACTTTATTTATGAGTTCACTCTTAAAACAGCTTCATTGGCAACAAGAAAGCTATTGGATGCCACGAACCATTCAGCTCAAAATATTTCGAATACTTTGCAAGAAGTTTTAAATTCTTGGGGTTTGTTTGACAAAACTGAGTGTATTGTCACGGAAATGCCAGCTCCATGATCGAAGTTGCGAGCTGTTAAAGATTCGTAACATTCCCTGCTTTGCTCACACGTTAAATTTGGTTGTTCAAGACGGTCTAAATTTCGACGATGACGAAAAAACAATGGCAATAATTTCAAAATGTAAAGCAATTGTAAAATTTTTCAAAAAAGCACTATTGCTAATGAAAAGTTTAAGATGGCGCAAGAAAAGTTTGGGTATTCACTTTTACAAGAAACTCCAACTAGATGGAATAGTTTTTTTATATGTTTCAAACGAATACTGGCGACCCATGATGAAATTGCAGTAGTACTATTGTCTACATCCAATGCACCACTCCCATTTCAAGCGAGGAAATTGATGTTTTGAAGGACATGGAAAAAATTACTTACAGTATTTGAAGAAGTTAGCAAAAGAATATCTGGTGGGAAATATGCTACGATTTCGCTTATAATTCCCTTGACAGATGTACTTATTCGTAAAACGCATACTATTTCTTCGTCACTGTTTTATTAGATTCAATCGTAAAACGTTTATCGCCATATGAAAAAAAAACTGCGACGAGAATGGCGACAATTTTAGATCCCCGATTTAAAAAGATTGGGTTTCAACATATGTCAAATGCCGAACAAGCTGCACATTGTTTCGAAAACGAGTTGACGGCTTTAAAGAACAAAGATAGTTCAAATGACACAAATGTGGAACCCATCTCAACAAATAAGGACCCGCTTTCGACTACATTGGGAACAAAGCTCGTTCCATGGCTAGAAACACGACGCGATCGGATGCTATCATTGCGAAGAGGCAGTATTTGGAAAGGCCCTTAAGCCAACAAGATGTTGATCCCCTATTATGGATGAAAGTAAATTATAAAATTTTAAATATCAATATCCAAAAATTAATTTGTTCTCATTAATATTTTTCTTAGGTTAACCAGACGGACTTTCCTGCAATAAAAACGTTGATGTTAAAAATACTTTTGCATTCCGGCCACTTCTGTCCAGTCAGAGCGGGTATTCAGCAAGGCAGGGCAAATAGTATCAGACCGCATAACACGTCTAAAGGAGGAGAATGTGAACATTTTGTTATTTTTAAACCAAAATCTTTGGCTTACTTCCTCGGAAACCACCGAATAAGCGACGTAAAACATATATATGTACATATAAATAATTAAAAACATTAAAACTAAGTTTTTGAAAAATTAATTTTAGTTGTTTTATGTAGGTCACTATCGAGGCACTATCGATGGCACTATCGAGGCACTATCGATGGTTTGGTAAAAAACTATCGCCGCTATCGATGGTGCCGACTATCGATAGTTTCCCACCTCTAATAGAATTATGGACCTGGCGCAATTTAGTGGTAGGGCAGAAGATTGGCCAGTATTTAAGCAATGTTCATTGAATCTTCCGCTGCTTATGGTTATCCTCAATTGTAAAATGTAATACGTTTACAGCA
>NW_025814778.1:0-12085 GCF_018902025.1 Drosophila willistoni
ACGAGCTGTTGGAATCATTCTACAGCCGCCATTTTGAGTATTTAAGCCGCTATTTTGAGTCTTCCACCCGCCATTTTGAGTCTTTAAGCCGCTATCTTTGATGTAGCAGCTAGTACAATTCTACACCCGCCATTTTGAATCTTCTAACCGTGATTTTGAGTCTTCCATCCGCCATTTTTAGTGTTTTAACCACCATCTTTTAGTTAAGATAATATAAAGAATATAGAAGCCATACGAGCTGTTGGAACAATTCTACAGCCGCCATTCTGAATCTTCTAACCGCCGCATTTTGAGTCTTCCACAATCCATTTTGAGTCTTTTAGCCGCCATTTTGAGCCTTTAAGCCGCTTTTTTTAATGTAGCAGTTAGCACAATTCTGAAGCCGCAATTTCGAATCTTCTATCCGCCATTTTAAGTCTTCAGCAATCCATTTTGAGTCTTTAAGCCGCTATCTTTGATGTAGCAGGTAAAACAATTCTACAGCCGTCATTTTGAATCTTCTAGCGGCCATACTTTATATAGAAGCTATACGAGCTGCTGGAACCATTCTACAGCCGCCATTTTGAGTATTTAAGCCGCTATTTTGAGTCTTCCACCCGCCATTTTGAGTCTTTAAGCCGCTATCTTTGATGTACCAGGTAGAACAACTCTACAGCCTCCATTTTGAATCTTCTAACCGCCATTTTGAATCTTCCTACCGCCATTTTTAGTGTTTTAGCCACCATCTTTTAGTTAAGATAATATAAAGCATATAGAAGCCATACGAGCTGCTGGATCCATTCTACAGCCGCTATTTTCAGTCTTCCACCCGCCATTTTGAGTCTTTAAGCCGATATCTTTGATGTAGCAGCTAGTACAATTCTACACCCGCCATTTTGAATCTTCTAACCGTGATTTTGAGTCTTCCATCCGCCATTTTTAGTGTTTTAACCACCATCTTTTAGTTAAGATAATATAAAGAATATAGAAGCCATACGAGCTGTTGGAACAATTCTACAGCCGCCATTCTGAATCTTCTAACTGCCGCATTTTGAGTCTTCCACAATCCATTTTGAGTCTTTTAGCCGCCATTTTGAGCCTTTAAGCCGCTATTTTTATTGTAGCAGCTAGAACAATTCTAAAGCCGCAATTTTGAATCTTCTATCCGCCATTTTAAGTCTTCCATCCTTCATTTTGAGTCACTAAGCCGCTATCTTTGATGTAGCAGTTAGAACAATTCTAAATCCGTCATTTTTAATCTTCTATTCGCCATTTTAAGTCTCTCACCCTCCATTTCGAGTCTTTAAGCCGCTTTTTTTAATGTAGCAGTTAGCACAATTCTGAAGCCGCAATTTCGAATCTTCTATCCGCCATTTTAAGTCTTCAGCAATCCATTTTGAGTCTTTAAGCCGCTATCTTTGATGTAGCAGGTAAAACAATTCTACAGCCGTCATTTTGAATCTTCTAGCGGCCATACTTTATATAGAAGCTATACGAGCTGCTGGAACCATTCTACAGCCGCCATTTTGAGTATTTAAGCCGCTATTTTGAGTCTTCCACCCGCCATTTTGAGTCTTTAAGCCGCTATCTTTGATGTACCAGGTAGAACAACTCTACAGTCTCTGTTTATGCCCAACCGGGCAACACAAGGGTTAAAGGAGGCGGAAGCTTTCACCTCGCGCCGCTCTCCCGATGGTGCCCATCGCTCTCCCCACGAAAGAACTCCCCACACTTCGCTCCAAGCGGGGCTTGGACATTGAAGTGAGATTGCTGCAGTACCCAATTTCTTGAAGGAAGACATTTTAAGGAAAAATTCATTTAGCTGCCTACTTAGGAAATTCAACCCCCCTACGAAAACATTTGGTCCTTCGAGCCGGATACTAAGATCCTCTCGAACCACTAGCATCGGTGGAATTTCATCCATATTTCAAGCTAAGTAATTTTTTTTGCAAATTATAGGTATATGAGTACATGTACATGCCTCCAGCATCCGTACCCATACTCACATACATATAATTGTTGCCATTGATTCTCCTAATCCAAGTAAAAATTACTTTCGCGCAAATTTTTCCTCCTCAAAGGAGAGAAAATTTTGGTCCCCAAATTTTCATACATATATATGTGTCCAGTACATAAGGCGCCATATTGGTTCGCCCACTTCAAGTTTTTTTCTCGCACTTTGGCATATATAGGCCAAGTATATAAGGCGCCATATTTTATTTGCCTATTTCCAATATATATTTTTTCGCAATTTCAAAAAATATTAACACATATGTATGTATGCAGTGAATCAAACCTACGAAAAAAGTGATCTCCTACATATAAGATATATATATGCAAGCAGAGTGTGTGAATGTGACAAAAATTACAAACATATCCAGTGCTACATTAAATCCAAAAATAAAGGTTTTGTGCAAATACAGTCCACTCCTGGGAAAAGTGTGCGCGCAGTGAAAGGTGGTTTCAACGAAGAGAAGAAAATTTTCAATACAAATAATAAAGATTTTAAAAAAAAAAAAAAAACGAAAGTGAACCACCCTCTCACATATAAAAGCCACACTTAGACATTTCTGGTGACCAGACACCCTATAAAGTTGGGGGCATATCGGTTAGACACAGCAAAAGAAATCATATTAAAAAAAAAAAAAAAAAAAAAACATTAATTTATATAAAGAAATCCGATCCATTCACACCTCTGCATATCGCCATTCCATATTTTCATATTTAAAAAAAAAAAAAAAAAAGAAATTTTTAAATACATATATATATACTCCAACATTTTACATATCCATACACATATATATGTATACATATTTTTCCATACATAAAATTTTACATATATATACATATTCATATCCATATACATATACATATTTTTTTTCCATACATAAAATTTTACATATTGATTCTCATATACATATCCATACATACATACATTCCACAAAATTTCTAATTTTTTCGCACACAAATATATTTTTCCATCACCGCGAACAAATCCCGCTATCCCTTGCAGCCTATATACATACATACATACGAGCATACATAAGTACCGCTTAACTGCAGTATACCAGCACAGCTGCAAGCTCATGTGCCAAAGACCGGCACAAAGCAAACGACCAAAAGTAGCTGTGCTGTATACCCTAGGTTGGCAGGCACTTTGTGGGGTATATATTTGAAGGGTCACGTTGAGGAAAAAATCGAATAATATTTAATTGGTAAAAATTTGTGTTCCGCGTTTTTGTTTATTCTATTCCCACGCGTTCCAAGTCGTATTTTTTGGAGTTATATTTTCAATTCCAAAATATATTCCACCACGTGTTCCAAGTCGTATTTTTTGGAGTTATATTTCAATTCCAAAATATTCCCACGTGTTCCAAGTCGTATTTTTGGAGTTATATTTCAATTCCAAAATATTCCCACGTGTTCCAAGTCGTATTTTTGGAGTTATATTTCAATTCCAAAGTATTCCCACGTATTCCAAGTCGTATTTTTGGAGTTACATTTCCAATTCCAAAGTATTCCACGTTTCCAAGTCGTATTTTTGGAGTTATATTTCAATTCCAAATATTCCCACGTGTTCCAAGTCGTATTTTGGAGTTATATTTCAATTCCAAAGTTTTCACGTTTCAAGTCGTTTTTTTTATTCAATTCCAAATATTCCCACGTTCCAAGTCGATTTTGGAGTTATATTTCAAATTCCATTCCAATAGATTCAATTACAAAGTGTTTCCAAGCGTTTCAAGTCTTATCTTTGGTTCGATTTCAATTCCAAAGTGTTTCCACCCGCTCCAAGTCGCATCTTTGTAGTTATATTTGAATTCCAAGGTGTTCCAAGCCGTTCTAGGGTTTTTTGGCAGTGTTCCAAGTCATTCCAAACGTACCAGCTCGTTTTCTGGTTTTTTTCAATCTATTTCAAGGCGTTTCAAAGCCGTTCTTCAAGTGGTTTGGTAGTGTTCCAGTTTTTCCCAAACGTTCCCGTTCGTCTTTTTGGCTAATTTTCAAGCCGTGCCAAGCCAGCTCACCACTTTATAACCGCCACTCTCTGGGGTTATGAGCACGAGCCCGTCAAAAGACGAGAAAGCAGCTGAGAACACTGCAGCCCCGAGCAAATCCTCAATTGCTGCTCCAGGTCAGCGCCAGAGGAGTACCAGCCCTACTACTCCTCCTTCCGAGCATTTCAGACCCTCTCTAGTCCACTAACTCTCAAGTCCGCACCATCGAGCACGACCTTTCAGCAAGCCACGTCAGAGCCACGACGAGCAAGCCAAAAAGAGGTCAAATCATGGTACCACTTCCACAGATTTTGGTAACCGCCCCAAGAGTCACTCGGTCCGAGACCAAAAGGGTTTTAGCTGCTTCCACCATGGCTTTGAAGAAGTTTGGTTCCATTTGCGATAAACTAAGTCAGTTTGAAGTCGACACCCACGTCACGTCACTGTCCGAGGTCAGCGTATTTACGCTCCAAGTCCGTCGTGATCGAGTTCAAGCGTTGTGGGAGAAGGTCGAGCAGGAATATGAGAAATGCGAGGCACTCATAGATGGTAAAGACGATAACTCTGAAGATTTAGCCATCCAAGCTAAATATGACAAATGCTATCAAGTTACGAGCGATGCACGGCTCGATTAAACGAGCTTATCCATGAAAGGTCTGCTCCGACTCCTCCGAACCGTCATGCGCCTACCTCTGCACCAGCAGAACGAGGCTGTCGATTGCCACCCATTGACACAGAAGTCTTTACGGGAGATTATTTAAAATGGCCCACATTCCGTGACTTGTTTACAGCCATCTACATAAGCGATTCGCGAATTTCCCCTGTTGAAAAGCTGTACCATCTCCTAGCGAAAACGAGGGGTGAAGCCAATCTCATTGTAGCAAAATTCCCGCTTACAAATGATGGTTTTGAAACGGCATGGAATGCACTTAAACAGCGTTTCGAAAATAAGCGACTTATCGTGAACAGCCAATTCCGAGCACTTCTTGACCTGCCTCAAATTTCCCATGAGTCCGGAAAAGCATTACAGGATCATCAGAATGCTCTGCAGGCATCCATTCGCGCTTTTGAGCACTGTGGCCTGCCTGGAGGCATGTTCGTATTTTCTGTTCCATCAAATTGCCAAAGAATACCCTTTCATTATGGGAGCAATCTCTGGGAGACAAGACTGCCATTCCAGAGTGCAAATGATGGACGATTTCCTCACTGAGCGGTTCCGTACGCTCGAAGCGGTGGAAAATACAACTGCAATGGCTATTTCGGTTCCCACATCGAAACCTCCACGAAATCCGATTCCAGCCACCCGAAAGGCTAATACATTTGAAGCCAAGGTGACCACCAAACCAAAATCCTGTGATCTCTGTATGAAGGAGAATCACCCGGTGCGTCGATGTCCCCGCTTCCTTCAGATGACGGTGCCAGAGAGGGTGGCATACATAAAGAAAAGTCCCTTTGTCTGAACTGTTTCGCAAGAGGACATCAAGTAAAAGATTGTCCGAGTCAGCACAATTGCTTCACGTGCAAGGGGCGTCACAATACGCTCTTGCACAAGGACGCCCGACCGGAGAATAATCCAACGTCGGTCCAGCTCAGCCCAGTTCGCACAATATTGTCCGGACTTACTTTACCTCTGAGGCAAGGTCCTCACGAGATAAGTTGCTAGGTACAGCGATCGTGGACTTTTGGCACAAGGGCACTACTTATGCTTCACGGGCGCTATTAGACCCGGCTTCTGAAGCCAATTTCATATCCGAAAGAATGTTCCGACTCATGAAGTTACCATTCCAAACTGTCAGGGTCGAAGTGACAGGCATTAACGGAAAGGTCAATAGAACCTTGAAGGTCTGTCACATAAGCATTCGGTCATCGCATGGACCTCCAGTCCAGATCGAGATAGAAGCGTTTGTCTTGTCCCAAGTTGCTGATGATTTGCCGTCATGTACGATAGCCCAAGCCACACTGGAAGGAATGCCCAATATTCCTCTAGCCGACCCCTCCTTCAGATTAAAGGCAAAGATCGATCTACTCCTTGGCATTGAGTAATACCAGCGGTGACTCTTTCCGGCATCCAGACCGAAGTGTGCGGATCTTTAATGGCTCAAGAGACAAGATTCGGTTGGGTCATTTCAGGCCCGTTGCAAGGGGTCCCGTCAGTTCATGTGCCGCGTTCACCACGAGGGTCGCAGTTAGCAGAGAGGAGGGACTTGAAACTCTTCTCACAAGGTTTTGGGAGGTGGAGGATCTACCGGGCAAACCGGTAGAAGATTCTGACTCTGTTTGCGAGGTCAATTTCCAGAAGACCACAAGAAGAGATGTTTCGGGGAGATATACGGTCTCACTTCGTTTCGAGATCCAACCAACATCAACCTTGGTCATTCCAGACCAGGGGCATTGGCTCAGTTCTAAAAAACGAAAGCCGACTCCTTAAAAATATTCCGGCAAAAACTGAGTATGACGCCGTCATCCAAGAATATTTGGACTTGGGCCACATGCGTCAGGTTCCATTTGACGGCACTAATAACAATTTTTATTTGCCACACCATGCGGTTTTCAAGCCCGACAGCACCACAACAAAGGTACGGGTAGTTTTTAACGCCTCTAGCAAGTCTACCAACGGAGTAAGTCTCAACGACATACTTTACCCTGGTCCGGTACTTCAGTCCGATCTCACTACTCAGATTCTCAAGTGGCGTTTTTTCCGAGTAGTTTTCAATGCCGACATCACAAAAATGTACCGCCAAATTATGGTCGATCCAATCCATACGCCATTTCAGAGGATCCTGTTCCGAAATAAAGAGGGGCAACTTGGTGATTACGAGCTGAATACCGTCACGTTTGGCATTAACTGTGCTCCGTTCTTAGCCATCCGAGTACTTCAGCAACTCGCAAGTGATGTACAATCCAAATTTCCTTTGCTAGCGATATTATCAAGTCCTATATGTATGTCGATGATGTCCTGGCAGGGGCCATAATGAAACAACGGCAATCGCAATGGTCAATGAACTTCAAGACGCTCTTGGTTCAGCTGGCTTTCCCTTGCGCAATGGACATCGAATGTGAAGAGCGTGCTCAGTTGTATTCCAAAGAGTCATTTACTGAATGCTGATTTCCTCGACATCGAAGAGGCCAGCACAGCGAAAACACTGGGAATCCGATGGAAAGCGACTACGGATGAGTTTTATTTTGTCATCTCACCCCAAGATGTCAAGTCAGCTTATACTAAGCGAGAAGTCCTCGGGCAGATCGCCAAGTATTCGATCCCGCTGGCTGGCTGGCTCCCTTTGTGATTCAAGCCAAGGTGTTTATGCAAGAGCTCTGGTTACAAGAGCTAGGGTGGGATGATCAATTGCCCAGTGAACTCCATCACAGGAGGCAGGATTTTACAAAGAGCTACTCCTTCCTTGACCAGATCCGAATTCCACGATGGGTTCTTCATGACCCAAATTCCGACATCCAATTCCATTGTTTTTGCGATGCGTCACAGCGGGCTTATGGTGCCGCAATTTACGTGCGCGTTAGCAATGACCAAGGCATATCATGCTGCCTTCTTGCAGCGAAATCTAGAGTCGCCCCGGTTAAAACGGTTTCATTGCCCCGCCTTGAATTATGCGGAGCTACACTTTTAGCGGAACTGGCAGCTGCAGTTCTTCCGCAACTTCCAGTTGATAATGCGGAGGCTTTTTATTGGTCAGATTCCACCGTCGTACTGTCGTGGTTAAATAAGCCACCCTGCACATGGACAACGTTTGTCGCAAATCGGGTAGCAAAGATTGTGACGGCAACAAATGACGCCCCATGGAATCACGTTCGTTCAGAGGACAACCCAGCAGATCTCCCTAGCCGCGGCCTGAGTGCGCAGGAATTGGTACACAAGGATTTGTGGTGGCACGGCCCACCATGGCTACGGGAACCACAAGAGTCCTGGCAGCGAGCGACACCACTCCCACTAGACACTGCCTTGGAGAAGCGGGTAGTGAAGGTCCACGTCGCGATCGCTAAGCCAGCCAACGAGATATTATCTCGTTTTTCCAATCTGGCACGTGCCTTACGAGTGATAGCATATGTGATCCGTTTCGGCAGAAGGTGTCGTAAACTTCCAAACGATTACTCCGGGGAGGTGACCTCTAGCGAGATCAATCAAGTACTCCAGGCGTTGATCCGAGTCACTCAGCGTGATTACTTTCCGACGGAACATCGGTGTCTACAGCAGAAGAAATCTCTGCCCACGTCTAGCACCATTCTCAATTTGAATCCTTTCATTGACGTATCAGGTGTGATCCGAGCATGTGGGCGCGTGCAACAAGCAGCGGCCCTTAGTTACGATGAGCGTAACCCATTCTGTTGCCAGTAGTAAGTCCGTTGTCCCGGCTGTTGGTGCTTTTCACGCATCAGATCTCTCTCCATGGGGGCAGCCAACTGGTAGTCCGTCTCATCCGACAGAGATACTGGATTCCAAGACTGCGGAATCTAGTAAAATCGGTGGTCAATTCATGCAAAGTCTGTGTGATTTATAAAAGAAGGCTGCAATCACAGCTAATGGGCACCCTTCCGGCCCAGCGAACTACTTTCGCACGACCTTTCACGACCACCGGGATAGATTTCGCAGGTCCTTTCGACATCAAGAGTTTCACCGGCCGCGCTTGCCGCATATCAAAGGGATATGTGTGTGTCTTTGTTTGCTTTTCCACCAAAGCCATTCACCTTGAGGCAACTTCGGATTTGAGTACCGAAGCATTTCTGGCAGCATTCGCTCGCTTTGTATCGAGGCGAGGGTGTCCCCAGCAAGTGCAGTCCGACAACGGAAAAAACTTCGTAGGTGCATCCAGAGTGCTTGAAAAAGATTTCCTAAGTTCTACCAGCAGAAAATATTATCCCACTACAGCCATCAGAATCTGTCCTGGCATTTCATCCCTCCCGGGGCACCACACATGGGAGGGTTGTGGAGGCTGGAGTTAAGAGTTTTAAAACTCTGTTCTACAAGGCCACTTCCAACCAAAGGTATACTTTTGAAGAGTTCTCTACGCTGCTGGCTAAGGTAGAGGCGTGTTTGAACTCGCGGCCGATTTCTCCTATGTCTGAAGACCCCACCGACTCTTTAGCTTTGACCCCAGGCCATTTCCTAGTTGGCGGTCCATTGCTATCCGTGACGGAACCTGAAATCAAGGATCAGGTACCGTCTATCATTAACCGGTGGCAGCGTCTGAAGGCCGTGAGTCAGCATTTCTGCACCCGATGGAAAGACGAGTATCTGAAGGAGCTACATAAGCGCAATAAGTGGCGATTCCTTCTAAAAATCTTGAAGTGGGCGATCTGGTGGTACTCAAAGACGACAATCTTCCATTTAATGAATGGCGTCTCGGGCGAATCCACCAGACACACCCTGGCAGTGACGGCAATGTCCGCGTCGTCGAACTGCTTACCGCTCGCGGTATTGTGAAGCGTCCCGTCGCAAAGTTGATCTTTCTTCCTCCAGAAGAAAGAATTCAAACCCATTACGTAAAACTACAGTAGCGTCCAGCACTTGGTCCTTCCTCCCAAGTAAGAAGGGCCGAGCTGCCAGTAGTAATATGTGTTCTATCGTCCTACATTAATTCGCTTTCTTCATTATTTGTCCCGGCAGCTTCCTGATATTCGTCAACCTAGATCCCGTTTCCATGGCTCCGAGACCGCGTTCAGTACAGGCATCGAAAGAGGAGCGCAGATGTTCGCGAGGAACTGAGTCCTTCCGTTGCCGAGTCTGTCGCGGAATCCATCCTCTGAAGCGATGCCGTCGCTTCCTGCGGCTGAACGTGGAGAAGAGGATGAGGGCAGTGCTGGCGAATAAGTACTGCGCCAATTGCCTGGCCCACCAACATTCCGGAGGAAGCTGCTTAAGCGGTGATAAGTGCCGAATCTGTGAGGAGGATCACCACACGCTGCTTCACTTCCATGAACAGCCACGTCGACGCACTCCAAGCTCCGTCGTACGCCGAGTCACCCCCGAGTCCTCCAGACGAAGGGTCGCGCCAACGCCAGCCTCCGATCCGAAACTGACCTTGACCACACTGCTGCAGCACCGCAATCCGCATCTGATGCCACGGCGATGGTGCGTATTGAGACGGAGGGAAAAACCTTCGACGTGAAGGCCTGGTGGACCCTTGTTCTGCGGTATCGTCGATGGCGACGTCATTGGCCACGGCCTTCAAGTTGACAGCCGTCAATATAGGGGCAGAGAAAGCGGTGGCAGCAGTGATCCGGTCCCCAATCAGTGAAGGATGGCGATTGGAGGCGATCCTGAAGGTGGTCGATGGCTTGTGCTGCCGCACTCCAAGCGCTCCGGTGGACCCACAGATCGCCAAAAAGTTTGAGGGCATCGTCCTGGCGGATGAGACGTTCTACCGACCGTCGTCAGTGTCTCTGGTCCTGGGCGCGGATGTGATCACGGAGGTCATGCTAGAAGGGAGTCTACCTGGGGTTGGCGGGCGGCCGATTGCGATGCGCACAGTTTTGGCTGGACCCTGTCCGGAGCGTGCCATTAAACTGCCTGGGTCTTGCACTCCTGCAAGGGGGGGAGCATGTTTATGCCCAACCGGGCAACACAAGGGTTAAAGGAGGCGGAAGCTTTCACCTCGCGCCGCTCTCCCGATGGTGCCCATCGCTCTCCCCACGAAAGAACTCCCCACACTCCGCTCCAAGCGGGGCTTGGTGCCCTGCTCTTAAGCTAAGCTAGAGTTAGTTGAAGTTTATACCTGAATACATCAAGTGAAGTGAAAATACTCTCTGCGTGTCAAAGAATTTACTGGGAGGAAAAAGGGAAAAGGAAAAGTTCACCTAGCTGCCATCAACCAGAAGGAAGTACGACCCCCCTACACAAACACCATTCTACAGCCGTCATTTTGAGTCTTTTAGCTGCCATCTTTAATATAGAAACCATACGAGCTGCTTGAAACATTGTACAGCCTCCATTTTGGGTATTTAAGGCACCATATAGAAGCCATACGAGCTGCTAGAAACATTGTACAGCCTCCATTTTGGGTATTTAAGCCACCATTTTGAGTCTAATAGCTGCTATCTTTGATGTAGCAGCTAGAACAGTTCTACAGCCGCCATTTTGAGTCTTCTACCCACCATTTTTAGTCTTTTAGCCGCCATATTTAATATAAAAGCCATACGAGCTCTTAGAACCATTCTACAGCCGCCTCTTTGAGTCTTATAACCGTCATTTTGAGTCTTTTAGCTGCCATCTTTAATATAGAAGCCATACGAGCTGCTTGAAACATTGTACAGCCTCCATTTTGGATTTAATCCTGAGAACTTCCGAATACTGACCTACATTTACATTTGACCTACTTTTGCTTACCAATTCCGTGACTTTGGAACATAATTATTTTGATCGGAGTCTGAGTCGGAGCGAAGCGGCGAGGCGTAACCATATAGCCGTGTTGCGATGTAACAATGTAATTGGGTTGCTAAAACGTAGCAAAGTAAGCGTTGTTCTAGACATAGCTGCATAACCAGTTTGTTGCGAAGTATCGACATGATCGTACTGCTGAGACGTAGCATTACCGTACTGCTGAGACGTGAGCAGTGTTACCGAGTTGCTGAAACGTAGCAGTGTTTTCGTGGGGCAAATACGTTAAATTTGTTCGTTTGTTTGTCAACAAGTGTAAGTTTCTTCTCCAGAAACTTCTTGTACGTTTACGTCACTAAGCTCAATTGGTGACAAATCATTGCAGGTTGGAATGAACGCTCCTGCAATACTCTAATCGTTTTTTTCTAATTCTCTATCTTTTTAGCCATTGATTGATTTTCCGCACTGGCGTATTCGTCGTCACTACAGATCGTGCGTTAATTTTCTCTGTAATTGTTCTCGATTTCTTATCGTTGACAATCCAGCTTGTTTACATTATGCTGCAAAGCTTTCTTTGAAACGTAGTTTTTCTGCGGCATTATTGTTGTCTCTTTCACACTTGTATGTTCGTTGATTTTTCGTTTTGCTTATTCGTCTTTCGTTCTCGTTTCCACGAGTTCGTTCATGCGCAGAACACACACTATTACACTTTGCGAGTTTCTCATCCATGCTATTCTACGCGGAAATTGCGCGTTACCTTTTCTTCACACACTTCTACTTATGA
>NW_025814779.1:0-58285 GCF_018902025.1 Drosophila willistoni
TCTCATTTCTGGCATCGGAGAACACAATCCCTTCACACCAGTTCGGCTTCCGCGAAAAACATGCTACAATTAAACAAGTCAATCGCATAACATCATAAATACGAACAGCATTCGAACTAAAAGAATACTGTGCGGCTGTCTTTCTCGACGTTGCCCAGGCTTTCGATAGAGTTTTCCTTGAGGGTCTGATGTTCAAAATCCGGCAAAAACTGCCACAGTACACCCACAAACTCATGGAATCTTACCTTTACAATAGGAAATTCGCTGTAAGATGTAATGGCTCCGTCTCGGCTGATTTTGAAATCAAAGCTGGTGTACCGCAAGGCAGTGTACTCGGCCCATTGCTCTACATGCTGTACACTGCAGACTTACCAACGAGTTTACGACTTACAACGTCTACTTTTGCCGATGATACGGCAATCCTCAGCAGATCCAAATGCCAATACAAGCCTCTGCAAAATTAGAGGAACACCTCAAGGTGGTAGAGGAATGGCTAGCAACCTGGCGTATCCGGGTCAACGAGCAGAAATGCAAACATGTTACATTAACGCTTAACAGAAGAAACTGTCCAGCTCTAAAGCTAAACAACGTACCAGTTCCTCAAGCCGTGGATGTCACTTACCTTGGCATCCACCTAGACAGAAGACTAACTTGGCGCAAGCACACGTCGAAGCAAAAAAGTCACAGCTTAAACTGAAAGGAGATAGCCTACATTGGATCAAATGCTCGGTCCCCTCTACAACTGGAGTATAAAGTCCTCCTATACAACTCCGTATTGAAACCCATCTGGACTTACGGAGCCGTACTATGGGGTCGATATTATACAAAGAGCGCAGTCGAAGATTCTAAGATCAATCACGGGGGCCCCGTGGTATATACGAAACGACAACATTCAAAATGATCTAAATATACCTAGCGTAAAATCTGAAATAGGTACTCAACAACTAAAGTATTCTGCGAAACTGGATGCACACCCAAATGTTCTTGCCAATTGCCTTACGCGAACTAATAATAGAACTCGTCTTAAAAGAAATGACAGACCAACCCAATAACAAGTGATTAGGCTCTAATTTAAGAGTAGATTCAACAACTATATATATTAAACGTTAAAAAAAAAAAAAAATCTACGTAGACGTAGCATATTTTCCCGATTTGTACCCTTAGAACATCATCGATTGCTCTGTGAAATATGCTTCCGGCATTTTTCAAACCAAGGGGTAAGCGACAGAATTTGTATTTCCTCCGTTTACTGAGAACGCCGTTTTCGCGCGATCTTTTTCAGCTAGATAGATTTGATGGTATCCAGATTTTAAGTCCAGAGTCGTGAAAAAATTTTGCCTTTCCAAGATTCGCTAGAATCATTGGAATGCTTGGCATAGGGTACCGGTCGGCAATGGTTCGCTCGTTTAACTTTCGAAAGTCAATAACGAGTCGTTTGTTTTTGTTACCGTTTGAGTTCAAGCCTTTTTGTCAACAACCCATGCAGGACTGTTGTACGCAGACCGAGATGGTCTTATAATGCCGTCTTTTAACAATTCAGCGATTTCGTTATTAACAAAATCGGCTACACCCATAGGATATGGTAGACTTGGAGTACACTTCTTGGTTGTCTATTGTGTGAACTGTGGCAATAACTGAAGTGTTATATGGCAATGCCTCGTTAGAGGTCGAAAATGCGCCGATCCTGTTCAGTATTACCTTTTTAAATTCCTCTCTTACGCTATCAGGAACTATTATGTCATCAATGCGTGTGAAATTACCGCTATCGCAAGTATGGTGTTGCAGTGCTTCCGCCGTACTGCCATATGTAATACTACCGCTGTGTAAGTTTAGGGTTACCCCTGCTTGCGTTAGCAAATCGAAGCCTATTATGGCATCAAAAGTATCAAGGGTATCTAAAATGAAAAACGGGCATTCTTTCCCGAAAATTCTCATGAAGCATTTTTCTTTAATTTTACTGACCCATGTATGGAGTTCACAGAAATGGGGTGTCGACAAGTGTTATGTTTCTTAACTCCTTTACGGGTTTTACATAATTCTTTGCCGCCCCAGTGTCGATTAGAATTTTTAGTGTTCTACCAGCCAACTGTCGCTCGACGAACGGCAGTTGGAGCGTTCTCTAAAATATTTAGCAAATCATTGTCCGGTATGGAGTCGTTCTCATCGCTAGCCTCTGCGACGGCGGCCTCTGCTATACGCGCGTATTGTTGGTCTTGGGCCGAGACTTTTTGAGAAAGTTGTTAACATTCTGGCGACTCTGTCCAGTCATACGCTCTGATGCGTTCTGTCTCTTTTGAGATTCGCCATAAGTGGCGCTACCGCGGGTTTTACCCCAAGCAGTCCGCTGTCTCAGTTTGGAAACTGATGGATCAACATCCATCGGTTGTGCTTGGTCTTGGGCTCGAATTTGTTTTACTGGTTGATGTTGGTCCCTGCTCACCATGTTGGGGTCAGTTTTGGAATTGTTTTTCTGTAAAATGGGGGTTTTTCTCACAATGTTTTCCCTGTCTGGGCATGAGCGATTCCCTTGCTTGTTTTTTTCCCCAGGGTGGCTCCTATCTTGAATTGCTTTAGCATACGTAGCAGCGAACATGCTCCTTTCTATACTGTTCTCAGCGTCGCAAGCCAGTGCTAAAGCCGAAGCAAATCTTTGGGCTGTGCTGGTATAACTAGTGCCTTAATAGGCCTCCTCAGGCCTGCCATGAAGGCGTGCAGAGCATCGCTCCTAATTTCTGTATTAAGAATGGACGGCTGCTTGCTCCTCATGCGTCATGGCATTTTATTTGTAATAAGAGTGAGTTTTTTCTCAACCTCATCATAGTACTGCATTAATTCTAGGTCTCCCTTGTCTGACCATTTTTAACTGATGTCTAAGAACCCGCAGAGACGTTTTATCGGCGTATGTGCAATCAAGTCTAGCAATGATTGCATCGAAATTTAGCACAGTGTTATGTGAGGTTAGCAATGCGCGTGCGGCACCACAAACTTTATTTTTTAAAATGATCACTGGCCTCGCTTCAATTCTAAATGAGTTCACTTGGTTTCTCAGATATTCGAGTTCGGCGTGTATCTCGCCTCTTATGCGTTGTTCTTGTGCGTTAAGCGCGGTGCTGACTGCGCTCTCTATTATAACTTTTAACGTTTGTGGATTCAATTCTGTTTGATCGAGTGCCTGAGGCCTAGATTGTACTATAATATCTTCGTCCCTATCAGATTCTTTTTTAATGTCCTATAGGACCAACTCATTGGCAGTTGTTTAATACAGTGTCTTAGCGAATTCAATCTAACAATATACCGCACACATTCAAACTCACAATTAAATTCAATGCAAATAAATTCAATGCAAATTAGTTACAAACCTACTGCAAATTATACACAATATCACTTTATGCTGCCACTTTTATTGTTTTTATATTTGTTTGGTTTCAAATTTATATATTATAATTTGTCTTTATTTTTTCCGAACAGTCACTTACATGTTGGTAGGGTGTGGATTCTTAGAGGGTAATCCAATTCCGGTTGGGCGCCAGTTATGATGTTGGATATGTCCACTGGTTCCTGCTAGGGTTGCCGTTGGTGGGATCCAGCTTATGGATTGATTTATGTTGATTAGGATGAGATACGATTAGGTATCTGAATCACCGTCCTTGTGGATCAGCAATATATTATAGATGATAAATTGTGTTTCGGCTAAGTGCCGGAGTTATGCTTCTTTATTGTCAAAGTGTTATACAAAAACTGAATATGTTGAAGAAAATAAAAGGAATTAAACCTAAGTACATAAATGGGAATATGAATCTAAAGCTAAATAAATCAGTCCCAATCAACTGCCGCCGTGTAAGACGTGTTTTTTGAAGCACTCCGCAAAAATTGAGTGTAAAAAAAAGACCGCGATTACAAAAGCCATGTCCACCAATTCGGGCCCAAGCTCTCTCGATCCCCACCAGCAACAGCTACAAGAACTAATTGTACAACAATAACGTGAGCGTCGACTCTCGGTCCAACGCAACAACGCGTACTTTTGGTGGTGTCGCCGACCCCACTGAATGCTAACGTAAGCAATAACACCGAAAGTGCCAGCCACTCAGCAATCAACAGCAACTTACCGTGGAGAGAGCAGTGTGCTTCTCCATCAATATCGATAACTGGGTCACCGTCAGCTCGTTGACAGCAACTACTGCAACGTCTGCCGAAGTATTGACCTGCCTCAAGCCGTCAACGACTAGTCGCCCAGAGTCAGCTACGATAGTAAACCCAACGACTTCTGTCCAAACTGGAATGAATAGCTATATTAAAATAACTAAGCGGAAGCTAAGCCCGCAAAAGAAAAAAAGTGGCAATACGCCGAAAATAACCAAACCAAATGAACGAGTAGCACCCCTTAGCGGGAATCGTTTTAAAATTCTTGCCGATCAGCAAGACGATCAAGCCGGCGCTGTAGATAAAGTTAAATCGGCTAGACCACCCCCTTTATACATCCGTGGAGCCAACTGCAGCGCCCTGATTTCGAAGCTGGTAGAAACAGTAGGGGCAAATAACTTTGTTGTAACCCCACTCAATAGGGGTAACATTGAAGAAATTAAATGTCAAACCCAAACTGAAGACAATTTCCGCATCATCAAAAAGTACCTCCGTAATGCTAACATCAACTTCTATACCTACCAACTAAAAAGCAGTAAAGATCTCCAGGTTGTGTTAAAGGGGATTGAGTGATCGGTCGCTACTCAAGAAATAGCAGACGCGTTGGTCGAAAAAGGGTTTGCGGTCAAGTCCGTTGTCAACATCATCAACAGGAACAAAGTCGCACAGCCGCTCTTTAAAATCGAGCTCCAACCAGATGCAAAGCGGTCGAAGCCAAATGAAGTGCACCCGATCTACAACCTACAGCTTCTATTACACAGAAGAATCACCGTAGAGGAGCCCCATAAGAGACGCCAACCACCGCAGTGTAAAAACTGCCAGGAATACAACCACACCTCTAACAATTGCAATCTTAGGTCAGTGTGTGTTGGCTGCGGCGAACATCATGAAGATGGCATTTGCACCAAGGACAGAAACAACGTCGCACTAAGGCTATGCAGCAACTGTGTAGGGAACCACACGGCCAACTACAGAGGATGTACTGTCTTCAAGGATCTTAAATCACACCTAAACGGGCGCAAACCCCCATCTGGACAAAAACACCTTCAACGCCTCCAAAACTACACCGGAGGTTTTCTTCGCCAAGGCTGTTAGATCATCCAACATGACTGCTAAACCAGTCCTAGTGTGCTCCGAACTGGACAGACGGAGCCCGCGAAAGAGACCCCGTCTCTCCACCATCTACAGAATCCGCAACCTAGCGCACCAGAGCTTAGCCAGCAAACTCCAAGTGGTTTAGAGGCCCTATTGATCTCACTCAATCAAAACATGACCACTTTTATGACGTTCATGCAAAACTGTATGCACGAACTGATGCGGAATCAAAACCTGCTTATCCAGAAGCTTATCGAGAATAAATAATGGCTTCCCTACGTCTATGTCTTTGGAATGCTAACGGCATCTCTAAGCACAAAAATGAACTGCAACTATTCCTAGACTCCAGTGAAATCGACGTTTTGGTGATTTCGGAAACACATTTAACATCAAAAAATAATTTCAAATACCAAAATATACCTTTTACGCAACAAACCATCCAGACGGAAAAGCTCATGGCGGGACTGGTATCCTAATCAAAAACCGTATAAAACACTCGTTCCTCAACAGATTTGAAACACAGCACCTACAAGCAACTGCTATAACCGTCCAAACCAGCTGCGGCAACACTACATTGGTTGCCCTGTACTGCCCACCACGCTTCTCAATCTCTGAAAAGGAATTTACTGATTTCTTTAACACACTCGGAGATCGCTTCATTGCAGCAGGGGACTATAACGCCAAACATACGCACTGGGGATCTCGCCTGGTAAATCCTAAAGGCAAGCAGTTGTACAACACAATAGTTAACCCTCTTAACAAGATGGATTGCGTTTCACCGGGTAGGCCTACTTATTTGCCCACAGATCCACAGAAAGTGCCTGACTTGATTGATTTCGCAGTAACCAAGAGGATTACACTTAATCGGATCACTGCGAATACACTGCTAGATTTAACTTTCGATCACTCTCCAGTGCTATTCACACTATTAACAAGACCTCAAGTACTTGATCGCCCTTATAGGCTCACAAACAACAAAACAAATTGGCTTAAATTTAAAATGTACATGAGTGCCCACATTGACTGTTCGCCGAAACTGATTACTCGCTCACCAGCAGCAAAACTTCGCCTAAGGCATGCTAATCGCAACCTCTCCAAGGCGTTAAGACAAGAGGAAAGCTGGGCTCAAAGGAAATACATAGAAAAGCTCAGTCCAACCATCACTAAACATCCTCTGTGGAAAGCCCACCCAACTTTAAGCGCTCCTACAGAGACAATTTCACCGATAAGGAGTCCAATCGGTGGATGGGCCCGCAGTGACGAAGAGAGGGCATCCGTATTTGCCACACATCTTAAAATGGTTTTCCAGCCAAATCCAACATCAGACTCATCTGTACTTCCCCCTTCGAGCACATTAACGGATAGTGAGTACTCGGAACTCCAATCGGACGAGATCACTGCAGTTATTAAAAACCACATAAAGCCGAAAAAAGCCCCTGGCCATGACCGAAAATGATCCTAGAACTCCCTATCATCGCCATACAATGTATCTGCAAAATGTTCAACGCTATAATAAAAATTGGCTACTTCCCAAGAACATGGAAAAAGTCCACTATCATCATGATTCCTAAAGTGGAAAAGGACAAAACCCAGCCATCATCCTATAGGCCAATTAGTTTGCTGCCATGTCTTTCGAAGCTTTTTGAAAAGGTCCTGCAGATCCGACTAGACTCATTTCTGGCATCGGAGAACACAATCCCTTCACACCAGTTCGGCTTCCGCGAAAAACATGCTACAATTAAACAAGTCAATCGCATAACATCCGATATACGAACAGCATTCGAACTAAAAGAATACTGTGCGGCTGACTTTCTCGACGTTGCCCAGGCTTTCGATAGAGTTTTCCTTGAGGGTCTGATGTTCAAAATCCGGCAAAAACTGCCACAGTACACCCACAAACTCATGGAATCTTACCTTTACAATAGGAAATTCGCTGTAAGATGTAATGGCTCCGTCTCGGCTGATTTTGAAATCAAAGCTGGTGTACCGCAAGGCAGTGTACTCGGCCCATTGCTCTACATGCTGTACACTGCAGACTTACCAACGAGTTTACGACTTACAATGTCTACTTTTGCCGATGATACGGCAATCCTCAGCAGATCCAAATGCCCAATACAAGCCTCTGCAAAATTAGAGGAACACCTCAAGGTGGTAGAGGAATGGCTAGCAACCTGGCGTATCCGGGTCAACGAGCAGAAATGCAAACATGTTACATTAACGCTTAACAGAAGAAACTGTCCAGCTCTAAAGCTAAACAACGTACCAGTTCCTCAAGCCGTGGATGTCACTTACCTTGGCATCCACCTAGACAGAAGACTAACTTGGCGCAAGCACATCGAAGCAAAAAAGTCACAGCTTAAACTGAAAGTGAGTAGCCTACATTGGATCACCAATGCTCGGTCCCCTCTACAACTGAAGTATAAAGTCCTCCTATACAACTCCGTATTGAAACCCATCTGGACTTACGGAGCCATACTATGGGGTCGATATTATACAAAGAGCGCAGTCGAAGATTCTAAGATCAATCACGGGGGCCCCGTGGTATATACGAAACGACAACATTCAAAATGATCTAAATATACCTAGCGTAAAATCTGAAATAGGTACTCAACAACTAAAGTATTCTGCGAAACTGGATGCACACCCAAATGTTCTTGCCAATTGCCTTACGCGAACTAATAATAGAACTCGTCTTAAAAGAAATGACAGACCAACCCAATAACAAGTGATTAGGCTCTAATTTAAGAGTAGATTCAACAACTACATATATTAAACGTTAAAAAAAAAAAAAATCTACGTAGACGTAGCATATTTTCCCGATTTGTACCTTTAGAACATCATCGATTGCTCTCTGAAATATGCTTCCGGCATTTTTCAAACCAAGGGGTAAGCGACAGAATTTGTATTTTCCTCCGTTTACTGAGAACGCCGTTTTCGCGCGATCTTTTTCAGCTAGATAGATTTGATGGTATCCAGATTTTAAGTCCAGAGTCGTGAAAAATTTTGCCTTTCCAAGATTCGCTAGAATCATTGGAATGCTTGGCATAGGGTACCGGTCGGCAATGGTTCGCTCGTTTAACTTTCGAAAGTCAATAACGAGTCGTTTGTTTTTGTTACCGTTTGAGTTCAAGCATGGGTTGAGTTTTTTGTCAACAACCCATGCAGGACTGTTGTACGCAGACCGAGATGGTCTTATAATGCCGTCTTTTAACAATTGAGCGATTTCGTTATTAACAAAATCGGCTACACCCATCGGATATGGGTAAGACTTGGAGTACACTTCTTGGTTGTCTATTGTGTGAACTGTGGCAATAACTGAAGTGTTATATGGCAATGCCTCGTTAGAGGTCGAAAATGCGCCGATCCTGTTCAGTATTACCTTTTTAAATTCCTCTCTTACGCTATCAGGAACTATTATGTCATCAATGCGTGTGAAATTAACGCTATCGCAAGTATGGTGTTGCAGTGCTTCCGCCGTACTGCCATATGTAATACTACCGCTGTGTAAGTTTAGGGTTACCCCTGCTTGCGTTAGCAAATCGAAGCCTATTATGGCATCAAAAGTATCAAGGGTATCTAAAATGAAAAACGGGGCATTCTTTCCGAAAATTCTCATGAAGCATTTTTCTTTAATTTTACTGGACCCATGTATGGAGTTCACAGTAAATGGGGTGTCGACAAGTGTTATGTTTCTTAACTCCTTTACGGGTTTTACATAATTCTTTGCCGCCCCAGTGTCGATTAGAATTTTTAGTGTTCTACCAGCCAACTGTCGCTCGACGAACGGCAGTTGGGAGCGTTCTCTAAAATATTTAGCAAATCATTGTCCGGTATGGAGTCGTTCTCATCGCTAGCCTCTGCGACGGCGGCCTCTGCTATACGCGCGTATTGTTGGTCTTGGGCCGAGACTTTTTGAGAAAAGTTGTTAACATTCTGGCGACTCTGTCCAGTCATACGCTCTGATGCGTTCTGTCTCTTTTGAGATTCGCCATAAGTGGCGCTACCGCGGGTTTTACCCCAAGCAGTCCGCTGTCTCAGTTTGGAAACTGATGGATCAACATCCATCGGTTGTGCTTGGTCTTGGGCTCGAATTTGTTTACTGTTTGATGTTGGTCCCTGCTCACCATGTTGGGGTCAGTTTTGGAATTGTTTTTCTGTAAAATGGGGGTTTTTCTCACAATGTTTTCCCTGTCTGGGCATTGAGCGATTCCCTTGCTTGTTTTTTTCCCCAGGGTGGCTCCTATCTTGAATTGCTTTAGCATACGTAGCAGCGAACATGCTCCTTTCTATACTGTTCTCAGCCTCGCGAGCCAGTGCTAAAGCCGAAGGCAAATCTTTGGGCTGTGCTGGTATAACTAGTGCCTTAATAGACCTCCTCAGGCCTGCCATGAAGGCGTGCAGAGCATCGCTCCTAATTTCTGTATTAAGAATGACGGCTGCTTGCTCCTCATGCGTCATGGCATTTTATTTGTAATAAGAGTGAGTTTTTTCTCAACCTCATCATAGTACTGCATTAATTCTAGGTCTCCTTGTCTGACCATTTCTAACTGATGTCTAAGAACGCGCAGAGACGTTTTATCGGCGTATGTGCAATCAAGTCTAGCAATGATTGCATCGAAATTTAGCACAGTGTTATGTGAGGTTAGCAATGCGCGTGCGGCACCACAAACTTTATTTTTTAAAATGATCACTGCCTCGCTTCAATTCTAAATGAGTTCACTTGGTTTCTCAGATATTCGAGTTCGGCGTGTATCTCGCCTCTTATGGTAGGGTGTGGATTCTTAGAGGGTAATCCAATTCCGGTTGGGCGCCAGTTATGATGTTGGATATGTCCACTGGTTCCTGCTAGGGGTTGCCGTTGGTGGGATCCAGCTTATGGATTGATTTATGTTGATTAGGATGAGATACGATTAGGTATCTGAATCACCGTCCTTGTGGATCAGCAATATATTATAGATGATAAATTGTGTTTCGGCTAAGTGCCGGAGTTATGCTTCTTTATTGTCAAAGGGTTATACAAAAACTGAATATGTTGAAGAAAATAAAAGGGAATTAAACCTAAGTACATAAATGGGAATATGAATCTAAAGCTAAATAAATCAGTCCCAATCAACTGCCGCCGTGTAAGACGTGTTTTTTGAAGCACTCCGCAAAAATTGAGTGTAAAAAAAAAGACCGCGATTACAAAAGCCATGTCCACCAATTCGGGCCCAAGCTCTCTCGATCCCCACCAGCAACAGCTACAAGAACTAATTGTACAACAACAACGTGAGCGTCGACTCTCGGTCCAACGCAACAACGCGTACTTTTCGGTGGTGTCGCCGACCCCACTGAATGCTAACGTAAGCAATAACACCGAAAGTGCCAGCCACTCAGCAATCAACAGCAACTTACCGTGGAGAGAGCAGTGTGCTTCTCCATCAATATCGATAACTGGATCACCGATTGCACCGACCAGCACCGTCAGCTCGTTGACAGCAACTACTGCAACGTCTGCCGAAGTATTGACCTGCCTCAAGCCGTCAACGACTAGTCGCCCAGAGTCAGCTACGATAGTAAACCCAACGACTTCTGTCCAAACTGGAATGGACAGATATATTAAAATAACTAAGCGGAAGCTAAGCCCGCAAAAGAAAAAAAGTGGCAATACGCCGAAAATAACCAAACCAAATGAACGAGTAGCACCCCTTAGCGGGAATCGTTTTAAAATTCTTGCCGATCAGCAAGACGATCAAGCCGGCGCTGTAGATAAAGTTGAATCGGCTAGACCACCCCCTTTATACATCCGTGGAGCCAACTGCAGCGCCCTGATTTCGAAGCTGGTAGAAACAGTAGGGGCAAATAACTTTGTTGTAACCCCACTCAATAGGGGTAACATTGAAGAAATTAAATGTCAAACCCAAACTGAAGACAATTTCCGCATCATCAAAAAGTACCTCCGTAATGCTAACATCAACTTCTATACCTACCAACTAAAAAGCAGTAAAGATCTCCAGGTTGTGTTAAAGGGGATTGAGTGATCGGTCCCTACTCAAGAAATAGCAGACGCGTTGGTCGAAAAAGGGTTTGCGGTCAAGTCCGTTGTCAACATCATCAACAGGAACAAAGTCGCACAGCCACTCTTTAAAATCGAGCTCCAACCTGATGTAAAGCGGTCGAAGCCAAATGAAGTGCACCCGATCTACAACCTACAGCTTCTATTGCACAGAAGAATCACCGTAGAGGAGCCCCATAAGAGACGCCAACCACCGCAGTGTAAAAACTGCCAGGAATACAACCACACCTCTAACAATTGCAATCTTAGGTCAGTGTGTGTTGGCTGCGGCGAACATCATGAAGATGGCATTTGCACCAAGGACAGAAACAACGTCGCACTAAGGCTATGCAGCACCTGTGGAGGGAACCACACGGCCAACTACAGAGGATGTCCTGTCTTCAAGGATCTTAAATCACACCTAAACGGGCGCAAACCCCCATCTGGACAAAAACACCTTCATCGCCTCCAAAACTACACCGGAGGTTTTCTTCGCCAAGGCTGTTAGATCATCCAACATGACTGCTAAACCAGTCCTAGTGTGCTCCGAACTGGACAGACGGAGCCCGCGAAAGAGACCCCGTCTCTCCACCATCTACAGAATCCGCAACCTAGCGCACCAGAGCTTAGCCAGCAAACTCCAAGTGGTTTAGAGGCCCTATTTATCTCACTCAATCAAAACATGACCACTTTTATGACGTTCATGCAAAACTGTATGCACGAACTGATGCGGAATCAAAACCTGCTTATCCAGAAGCTTATCGAGAATAAATAATGGCTTCCCTACGTCTATGTCTTTGGAATGCTAACGGCATCTCTAAGCACAAAAATGAACTGCAACTATTCCTAGACTCCAGTGAAATCGACGTTTTGCTGATTTCGGAAACACATTTAACATCAAAAAATAATTTTCAAATACCAAAATATACCTTTTACGCAACAAACCATCCAGACGGAAAAGCTCATGGCGGGACTGGTATCCTAATCAAAAACCGTATAAAACACTCGTTCCTCAACAGATTTGAAACACAGCACCTACAAGCAACTGCTATAACCGTCCAAACCAGCTGCGGCAACACTACATTGGTTGCCCTGTACTGCCCACCACGCTTCTCAATCTCTGAAAAGGAATTTACCGATTTCTTTAACACACTCGGAGATCGCTTCATTGCAGCAGGGGACTATAACGCCAAACATACGCACTGGGGATCTCGCCTGGTAAATCCTAAAGGCAAGCAGTTGTACAACACAATAGTCAACCCTCTCAACAAGATGGATTGCGTTTCACCGGTTAGGCCTACTTATTGGCCCACAGATCCACAGAAAGTGCCTGACTTGATTGATTTCGCAGTAACCAAGAGGATTCCACTTAATCGGATCACTGCGGATACACTGCTAGATTTAACTTCCGATCACTCTCCAGTGCTATTCACACTATTAACAAGACCTCAAGTACTTGATCGCCCTTATAGGCTCACAAACAACAAAACAAATTGGCTTAAATTTAAAATGTACATGAGTGCCCACATTGACTGTTCGCCGAAACTGATTACTCGCTCACCAGCAGCAAAACTTCGCCTAAGGCATGCTAATCGCAACCTCTCCAAGGCGTTAAGACAAGAGAAAAGCTGGGCTCAAAGGAAATACATAGAAAAGCTCAGTCCAACCATCACTAAACATCCTCTGTGGAAAGCCCACCCAACTTTAAGCGCTCCTACAGAGACAATTTCACCGATAAGGAGTCCAATCGGTGGATGGGCCCGCAGTGACGAAGAGAGGGCATCCGTATTTGCCACACATCTTAAAATGGTTTTCCAGCCAAATCCAACATCAGACTCATCTGTACTTCCCCCTTCGAACACATTAACGGATAGTGAGTACTCGGAACTCCAATCGGACGAGATCACTGCAGTTATTAAAAACCACATAAAGCCGAAAAAAGCCCCTGGCCATGACCGAAAATGATCCTAGAACTCCCTATCATCGCCATACAATGTATCTGCAAAATGTTCAACGCTATAATAAAAATTGGCTACTTCCCAAGAACATGGAAAAAGTCCACTATCATCATGATTCCTAAAGTGGGAAAGGACAAAACCCAGCCATCATCCTATATTAGTTTGCTGCCATGTCTTTCGAAGCTTTTTGAAAAGGTCCTGCAGATCCGACTAGACTCATTTCTGGCATCGGAGAACACAATCCCTTCACACCAGTTCGGCTTCCGCGAAAAACATGCTACAATTAAACAAGTCAATCGCATAACATCCGATATACGAACAGCATTCGAACTAAAAGAATACTGTGCGGCTGACTTTCTCGACGTTGCCCAGGCTTTCGATAGAGTTTTCCTTGAGGGTCTGATGTTCAAAATCCGGCAAAAACTGCCACAGTACACCCACAAACTCATGGAATCTTACCTTTACAATAGGAAATTCGCTGTAATGGCTCCGTCTCGGCTGATTTTGAAATCAAAGCTGGTGTACCGCAAGGCAGTGTACTCGGCCCATTGCTCTACATGCTGTACACTGCAGACTTACCAACGAGTTTACGACTTACAACGTCTACTTTTGCCGATGATACGGCAATCCTCAGCAGATCCAAATGCCCAATACAAGCCTCTGCAAAATTAGAGGAACACCTCAAGGTGGTAGAGGAATGGCTAGCAACCTGGCGTATCCGGGTCAACGAGCAGAAATGCAAACATGTTACATTAACGCTTAACAGAAGAAACTGTCCAGCTCTAAAGCTAAACAACGTACCAGTTCCTCAAGCCGTTGATGTCACTTACCTTGGCATCCACCTAGACAGAAGACTAACTTGGCGCAAGCACGTCGAAGCAAAAAAGTCACAGCTTAAACTGAAAGCGAATAGCCTACATTGGATCATCAATGCTCGGTCCCCTCTACGTCTGGAGTATAAAGTCCTCCTATACAACTCCGTATTGAAACCCATCTGGACTTACGGAGCCGTACTATGGGGTCGATATTATACAAAGAGCGCAGTCGAAGATTCTAAGATCAATCACGGGGGCCCCGTGGTATATACGAAACGACAACATTCAAAATGATCTAAATATACCTAGCGTAAAATCTGAAATAGGTACTCAACAACTAAAGTATTCTGCGAAACTGGATGCACACCCAAATGTTCTTGCCAATTGCCTTACGCGAACTAATAATAGAACTCGTCTTAAAAGAAATGACAGACCAACCCAATAACAAGTGATTAGGCTCTAATTTAAGAGTAGATTCAACAACTATATATATTAAACGTTAAAAAAAAAAAAATCTACGTAGACGTAGCATATTTTCCCGATTTGTACCCTTAGAACATCATCGATTGCTCTCTGAAATATGCTTCCGGCATTTTTCAAACCAAGGGGTAAGCGACAGAATTTGTATTTTCCTCCGTTTACTGAGAACGCCGATTACTCTTTTGAGATTCGCCATAAGTGGCGCTACCGCGGGTTTTACCCCAAGCAGTCCGCTGTCTCAGTTTGGAAACTGATGGATCAACATCCATCGGTTGTGCTTGGTCTTGTGCTCGAATTTGTTTACTGTTTGATGTTGGTCCCTGCTCACCATGTTGGGGTCAGTTTTGGAATTGTTTTTCTGTAAAATGGGGGTTTTTCTCACAATGTTTTCCCTGTCTGGGCATTGAGCGATTCCCTTGCTTGTTTTTTTCCCCAGGGTGGCTCCTATCTTGAATTGCTTTAGCATACGTAGCAGCGAACATGCTCCTTTCTATACTGTTCTCAGCCTCGCGAGCCAGTGCTAAAGCCGAAGGCAAATCTTTGAGCTGTGCTGGTATAACTAGTGCCTTAATAGGCCTCCTCAGGCCTGCCATGAAGGCGTGCAGAGCATCGCTCCTAATTTCTGTATTAAGAATGACGGCTGCTTGCTCCTCATGCGTCATGGCATTTTATTTGTAATAAGAGTGAGTTTTTTCTCAACCTCATCATAGTACTGCATTAATTCTAGGTCTCCTTGTCTGACCATTTCTAACTGATGTCTAAGAACGCGCAGAGACGTTTTATCGGCGTATGTGCAATCAAGTCTAGCAATGATTGCATCGAAATTTAGCACAGTGTTATGTGAGGTAAGCAATGCGCGTGCGGCACCACAAACTTTATTTTTTAAAATGATCACTGCCTCGCTTCAATTCTAAATGAGTTCACTTGGTTTCTCAGATATTCGAGTTCGGCGTGTATCTCGCCTCTTATGCGTTGTTCTTGTGCGTTAAGCGCGGTGCTGACTGCGCTCTCTATTATAACTTTTAACGTTTGTGGATTCAATTCTGTTTGATCGAGTGCCTGAGGCCTAGATTGTACTATAATATAATATCTTCGTCCCTATCAGATTCTTTTTTAATGTCCCTATAGGACCAACTCATTGGCAGTTGTTTAATACAGTGTCTTAGCGAATTCAATCTAACAATATAACCGCACACATTCAAACTCACAATTAAATTCAATGCAAATAAATTCAATGCAAATTAGTTACAAACCTACTGCAAATTATACACAAGATCACTTTATGCTGCCACTTTTATTGTTTTTATATTTGTTTGGTTTCAAATTTATATATTATAATTTGTCTTTATTTTTTCCGAACAGTCACTTACATGTTGGTAGGGTGTGGATTCTTAGAGGGTAATCCAATTCCGGTTGGGCGCCAGTTATGATGTTGGATATGTCCACTGGTTCCTGCTAGGGGTTGCCGTTGGTGGGATTCAGCTTATGGATTGATTTATGTTGATTAGGATGAGATACGATTAGGTATCTGAATCACCGTCCTTGTGGATCAGCAATATATTATAGATGATAAATTGTGTTTCGGCTAAGTGCCGGAGTTATGCTTCTTTATTGTCAAAGGGTTATACAAAATCTGAATATGTTGAAGAAAATAAAAGGGAATTAAACCTAAGTACATAAATGGGAATATGAATCTAAAGCTAAATAAATCAGTCCCAATCAACTGCCGCCGTGTAAGACGTGTTTTTTGAAGCACTCCGCAAAAATTGAGTGTAAAAAAAAAGACCGCGATTACAAAAGCCATGTCCACCAATTCGGGCCCAAGCTCTCTCGATCCCCACCAGCAACAGCTACAAGAACTAATTATACAACAACAACGTGAGCGTCGACTCTCGGTCCAACGCAACAACGCGTACTTTTCGGTGGTGTCGCCGACCCCACTGAATGCTAACGTAAGCAATAACACCGAAAGTGCCAGCCACTCAGCAATCAACAGCAACTTACCGTGGAGAGAGCAGTGTGCTTCTCCATCAATATCGATAACTGGGTCACCGATTGCACCGACCAGCACCGTCAGCTCGTTGACAGCAACTACTGCAACGTCTGCCGAAGTATTGACCTGCCTCAAGCCGTCAACGACAAGTCGCCCAGAGTCAGCTACGATAGTAAACCCAACGACTTCTGTCCAAACTGGAATGAATAGCTATATTAAAATAACTAAGCGGAAGCTAAGCCCGCAAAAGAAAAAAAGTGGCAATACGCCGAAAATAACCAAACCAAATGAACGAGTAGCACCCCTTAGCGGGAATCGTTTTAAAATTCTTGCCGATCAGCAAGACGATCAAGCCGGCGCTGTAGATAAAGTTAAATCGGCTAGACCACCCCCTTTATACATCCGTGGAGCCAACTGCAGCACCCTTATTTCGAAGCTGGTAGAAACAGTAGGGGCAAATAACTTTGTTGTAACCCCACTCAATAGGGGTAACATTGAAGAAAATAAATGTCAAACCCAAACTGAAGACAATTTCCGCATCATCGAAAAGTACCTCCGTAATGCTAACATCAACTTCTATACCTACCAACTAAAAAGCAGTAAAGATCTCCAGGTTGTGTTAAAGGGGATTGAGTGATCGGTCCCTACTCAAGAAATAGCAGACGCGTTGGTCGAAAAAGGGTTTGCGGTCAAGTCCGTTGTCAACATCATCAACAGGAACAAAGTCGCACAGCCACTCTTTAAAATCGAGCTCCAACCTGATGTAAAGCGGTCGAAGCCAAATGAAGTGCACCCGATCTACAACCTACAGCTTCTATTGCACAGAAGAATCACCGTAGAGGAGCCCCATAAGAGACGCCAACCACCGCAGTGTAAAAACTGCCAGGAATACAACCACACCTCTAACAATTGCAATCTTAGGTCAGTGTGTGTTGGCTGCGGCGAAAATCATGAAGATGGCATTTGCACCAAGGACAGAAACAACGTCGCACTAAGGCTATGCAGCAACTGTGGAGGGAACCACACGGCCAACTACAGAGGATGTCCTGTCTTCAAGGATCTTAAATCACACCTAAACGGGCGCAAACCCCCATCTGGACAAAAACACCTTCATCGCCTCCAAAACTACACCGGAGGTTTTCTTCGCCAAGGCTGTTAGATCATCCAACATGACTGCTAAACCAGTCCTAGTGTGCTCCGAACTGGACAGACGGAGCCCGCGAAAGAGACCCCGTCTCTCCACCATCTACAGAATCCGCAACCTAGCGCACCAGAGCTTAGCCAGCAAACTCCAAGTGGTTTAGAGGCCCTATTTATCTCACTCAATCAAAACATGACCACTTTTATGACGTTCATGCAAAACTGTATGCACGAACTGATGCGGAATCAAAACCTGCTTATCCAGAAGCTTATCGAGAATAAATAATGGCTTCCCTACGTCTATGTCTTTGGAATGCTAACGGCATCTCTAAGCACAAAAATGAACTGCAACTATTCCTAGACTCCAGTGAAATCGACGTTTTGCTGATTTCGGAAACACATTTAACATCAAAAAATAATTTTCAAATACCAAAATATACCTTTTACGCAACAAACCATCCAGACGGAAAAGCTCATGGCGGGACTGGTATCCTAATCAAAAACCGTATAAAACACTCGTTCCTCAACAGATTTGAAACACAGCACCTACAAGCAACTGCTATAACCGTCCAAACCAGCTGCGGCAACACTACATTGGTTGCCCTGTACTGCCCACCACGCTTCTCAATCTCTGAAAAGGAATTTACCGATTTCTTTAACACACTCGGAGATCGCTTCATTGCAGCAGGGGACTATAACGCCAAACATACGCACTGGGGATCTCGCCTGGTAAATCCTAAAGGCAAGCAGTTGTACAACACAATAGTCAACCCTCTCAACAAGATGGATTGCGTTTCACCGGTTAGGCCTACTTATTGGCCCACAGATCCACAGAAAGTGCCTGACTTGATTGATTTCGCAGTAACCAAGAGGATTCCACTTAATCGGATCACTGCGGATACACTGCTAGATTTAACTTCCGATCACTCTCCAGTGCTATTCACACTATTAACAAGACCTCAAGTACTTGATCGCCCTTATAGGCTCACAAACAACAAAACAAATTGGCTTAAATTTAAAATGTACATGAGTGCCCACATTGACTGTTCGCCGAAACTGATTACTCGCTCACCAGCAGCAAAACTTCGCCTAAGGCATGCTAATCGCAACCTCTCCAAGGCGTTAAGACAAGAGAAAAGCTGGGCTCAAAGGAAATACATAGAAAAGCTCAGTCCAACCATCACTAAACATCCTCTGTGGAAAGCCCACCCAACTTTAAGCGCTCCTACAGAGACAATTTCACCGATAAGGAGTCCAATCGGTGGATGGGCCCGCAGTGACGAAGAGAGGGCATCCGTATTTGCCACACATCTTAAAATGGTTTTCCAGCCAAATCCAACATCAGACTCATCTGTACTTCCCCCTTCGAACACATTAACGGATAGTGAGTACTCGGAACTCCAATCGGACGAGATCACTGCAGTTATTAAAAACCACATAAAGCCGAAAAAAGCCCCTGGCCATGACCGAAAATGATCCTAGAACTCCCTATCATCGCCATACAATGTATCTGCAAAATGTTCAACGCTATAATAAAAATTGGCTACTTCCCAAGAACATGGAAAAAGTCCACTATCATCATGATTCCTAAAGTGGGAAAGGACAAAACCCAGCCATCATCCTATATTAGTTTGCTGCCATGTCTTTCGAAGCTTTTTGAAAAGGTCCTGCAGATCCGACTAGACTCATTTCTGGCATCGGAGAACACAATCCCTTCACACCAGTTCGGCTTCCGCGAAAAACATGCTACAATTAAACAAGTCAATCGCATAACATCCGATATACGAACAGCATTCGAACTAAAAGAATACTGTGCGGCTGACTTTCTCGACGTTGCCCAGGCTTTCGATAGAGTTTTCCTTGAGGGTCTGATGTTCAAAATCCGGCAAAAACTGCCACAGTACACCCACAAACTCATGGAATCTTACCTTTACAATAGGAAATTCGCTGTAATGGCTCCGTCTCGGCTGATTTTGAAATCAAAGCTGGTGTACCGCAAGGCAGTGTACTCGGCCCATTGCTCTACATGCTGTACACTGCAGACTTACCAACGAGTTTACGACTTACAACGTCTACTTTTGCCGATGATACGGCAATCCTCAGCAGATCCAAATGCCCAATACAAGCCTCTGCAAAATTAGAGGAACACCTCAAGGTGGTAGAGGAATGGCTAGCAACCTGGCGTATCCGGGTCAACGAGCAGAAATGCAAACATGTTACATTAACGCTTAACAGAAGAAACTGTCCAGCTCTAAAGCTAAACAACGTACCAGTTCCTCAAGCCGTTGATGTCACTTACCTTGGCATCCACCTAGACAGAAGACTAACTTGGCGCAAGCACGTCGAAGCAAAAAAGTCACAGCTTAAACTGAAAGCGAATAGCCTACATTGGATCATCAATGCTCGGTCCCCTCTACGTCTGGAGTATAAAGTCCTCCTATACAACTCCGTATTGAAACCCATCTGGACTTACGGAGCCGTACTATGGGGTCGATATTATACAAAGAGCGCAGTCGAAGATTCTAAGATCAATCACGGGGGCCCCGTGGTATATACGAAACGACAACATTCAAAATGATCTAAATATACCTAGCGTAAAATCTGAAATAGGTACTCAACAACTAAAGTATTCTGCGAAACTGGATGCACACCCAAATGTTCTTGCCAATTGCCTTACGCGAACTAATAATAGAACTCGTCTTAAAAGAAATGACAGACCAACCCAATAACAAGTGATTAGGCTCTAATTTAAGAGTAGATTCAACAACTATATATATTAAACGTTAAAAAAAAAAAAAATCTACGTAGACGTAGCATATTTTCCCGATTTGTACCCTTAGAACATCATCGATTGCTCTCTGAAATATGCTTCCGGCATTTTTCAAACCAAGGGGTAAGCGACAGAATTTGTATTTTCCTCCGTTTACTGAGAACGCCGATTACTCTTTTGAGATTCGCCATAAGTGGCGCTACCGCGGGTTTTACCCCAAGCAGTCCGCTGTCTCAGTTTGGAAACTGATGGATCAACATCCATCGGTTGTGCTTGGTCTTGTGCTCGAATTTGTTTACTGTTTGATGTTGGTCCCTGCTCACCATGTTGGGGTCAGTTTTGGAATTGTTTTTCTGTAAAATGGGGGTTTTTCTCACAATGTTTTCCCTGTCTGGGCATTGAGCGATTCCCTTGCTTGTTTTTTTCCCCAGGGTGGCTCCTATCTTGAATTGCTTTAGCATACGTAGCAGCGAACATGCTCCTTTCTATACTGTTCTCAGCCTCGCGAGCCAGTGCTAAAGCCGAAGGCAAATCTTTGAGCTGTGCTGGTATAACTAGTGCCTTAATAGGCCTCCTCAGGCCTGCCATGAAGGCGTGCAGAGCATCGCTCCTAATTTCTGTATTAAGAATGACGGCTGCTTGCTCCTCATGCGTCATGGCATTTTATTTGTAATAAGAGTGAGTTTTTTCTCAACCTCATCATAGTACTGCATTAATTCTAGGTCTCCTTGTCTGACCATTTCTAACTGATGTCTAAGAACGCGCAGAGACGTTTTATCGGCGTATGTGCAATCAAGTCTAGCAATGATTGCATCGAAATTTAGCACAGTGTTATGTGAGGTAAGCAATGCGCGTGCGGCACCACAAACTTTATTTTTTAAAATGATCACTGCCTCGCTTCAATTCTAAATGAGTTCACTTGGTTTCTCAGATATTCGAGTTCGGCGTGTATCTCGCCTCTTATGCGTTGTTCTTGTGCGTTAAGCGCGGTGCTGACTGCGCTCTCTATTATAACTTTTAACGTTTGTGGATTCAATTCTGTTTGATCGAGTGCCTGAGGCCTAGATTGTACTATAATATAATATCTTCGTCCCTATCAGATTCTTTTTTAATGTCCCTATAGGACCAACTCATTGGCAGTTGTTTAATACAGTGTCTTAGCGAATTCAATCTAACAATATAACCGCACACATTCAAACTCACAATTAAATTCAATGCAAATAAATTCAATGCAAATTAGTTACAAACCTACTGCAAATTATACACAAGATCACTTTATGCTGCCACTTTTATTGTTTTTATATTTGTTTGGTTTCAAATTTATATATTATAATTTGTCTTTATTTTTTCCGAACAGTCACTTACATGTTGGTAGGGTGTGGATTCTTAGAGGGTAATCCAATTCCGGTTGGGCGCCAGTTATGATGTTGGATATGTCCACTGGTTCCTGCTAGGGGTTGCCGTTGGTGGGATTCAGCTTATGGATTGATTTATGTTGATTAGGATGAGATACGATTAGGTATCTGAATCACCGTCCTTGTGGATCAGCAATATATTATAGATGATAAATTGTGTTTCGGCTAAGTGCCGGAGTTATGCTTCTTTATTGTCAAAGGGTTATACAAAATCTGAATATGTTGAAGAAAATAAAAGGGAATTAAACCTAAGTACATAAATGGGAATATGAATCTAAAGCTAAATAAATCAGTCCCAATCAACTGCCGCCGTGTAAGACGTGTTTTTTGAAGCACTCCGCAAAAATTGAGTGTAAAAAAAAAGACCGCGATTACAAAAGCCATGTCCACCAATTCGGGCCCAAGCTCTCTCGATCCCCACCAGCAACAGCTACAAGAACTAATTATACAACAACAACGTGAGCGTCGACTCTCGGTCCAACGCAACAACGCGTACTTTTCGGTGGTGTCGCCGACCCCACTGAATGCTAACGTAAGCAATAACACCGAAAGTGCCAGCCACTCAGCAATCAACAGCAACTTACCGTGGAGAGAGCAGTGTGCTTCTCCATCAATATCGATAACTGGGTCACCGATTGCACCGACCAGCACCGTCAGCTCGTTGACAGCAACTACTGCAACGTCTGCCGAAGTATTGACCTGCCTCAAGCCGTCAACGACAAGTCGCCCAGAGTCAGCTACGATAGTAAACCCAACGACTTCTGTCCAAACTGGAATGAATAGCTATATTAAAATAACTAAGCGGAAGCTAAGCCCGCAAAAGAAAAAAAGTGGCAATACGCCGAAAATAACCAAACCAAATGAACGAGTAGCACCCCTTAGCGGGAATCGTTTTAAAATTCTTGCCGATCAGCAAGACGATCAAGCCGGCGCTGTAGATAAAGTTAAATCGGCTAGACCACCCCCTTTATACATCCGTGGAGCCAACTGCAGCACCCTTATTTCGAAGCTGGTAGAAACAGTAGGGGCAAATAACTTTGTTGTAACCCCACTCAATAGGGGTAACATTGAAGAAAATAAATGTCAAACCCAAACTGAAGACAATTTCCGCATCATCGAAAAGTACCTCCGTAATGCTAACATCAACTTCTATACCTACCAACTAAAAAGCAGTAAAGATCTCCAGGTTGTGTTAAAGGGGATTGAGTGATCGGTCCCTACTCAAGAAATAGCAGACGCGTTGGTCGAAAAAGGGTTTGCGGTCAAGTCCGTTGTCAACATCATCAACAGGAACAAAGTCGCACAGCCACTCTTTAAAATCGAGCTCCAACCTGATGTAAAGCGGTCGAAGCCAAATGAAGTGCACCCGATCTACAACCTACAGCTTCTATTGCACAGAAGAATCACCGTAGAGGAGCCCCATAAGAGACGCCAACCACCGCAGTGTAAAAACTGCCAGGAATACAACCACACCTCTAACAATTGCAATCTTAGGTCAGTGTGTGTTGGCTGCGGCGAAAATCATGAAGATGGCATTTGCACCAAGGACAGAAACAACGTCGCACTAAGGCTATGCAGCAACTGTGGAGGGAACCACACGGCCAACTACAGAGGATGTCCTGTCTTCAAGGATCTTAAATCACACCTAAACGGGCGCAAACCCCCATCTGGACAAAAACACCTTCATCGCCTCCAAAACTACACCGGAGGTTTTCTTCGCCAAGGCTGTTAGATCATCCAACATGACTGCTAAACCAGTCCTAGTGTGCTCCGAACTGGACAGACGGAGCCCGCGAAAGAGACCCCGTCTCTCCACCATCTACAGAATCCGCAACCTAGCGCACCAGAGCTTAGCCAGCAAACTCCAAGTGGTTTAGAGGCCCTATTTATCTCACTCAATCAAAACATGACCACTTTTATGACGTTCATGCAAAACTGTATGCACGAACTGATGCGGAATCAAAACCTGCTTATCCAGAAGCTTATCGAGAATAAATAATGGCTTCCCTACGTCTATGTCTTTGGAATGCTAACGGCATCTCTAAGCACAAAAATGAACTGCAACTATTCCTAGACTCCAGTGAAATCGACGTTTTGCTGATTTCGGAAACACATTTAACATCAAAAAATAATTTTCAAATACCAAAATATACCTTTTACGCAACAAACCATCCAGACGGAAAAGCTCATGGCGGGACTGGTATCCTAATCAAAAACCGTATAAAACACTCGTTCCTCAACAGATTTGAAACACAGCACCTACAAGCAACTGCTATAACCGTCCAAACCAGCTGCGGCAACACTACATTGGTTGCCCTGTACTGCCCACCACGCTTCTCAATCTCTGAAAAGGAATTTACCGATTTCTTTAACACACTCGGAGATCGCTTCATTGCAGCAGGGGACTATAACGCCAAACATACGCACTGGGGATCTCGCCTGGTAAATCCTAAAGGCAAGCAGTTGTACAACACAACAGTCAACCCTCTCAACAAGATGGATTGCGTTTCACCGGTTAGGCCTACTTATTGGCCCACAGATCCACAGAAAGTGCCTGACTTGATTGATTTCGCAGTAACCAAGAGGATTCCACTTAATCGGATCACTGCGGATACACTGCTAGATTTAACTTCCGATCACTCTCCAGTGCTATTCACACTATTAACAAGACCTCAAGTACTTGATCGCCCTTATAGGCTCACAAACAACAAAACAAATTGGCTTAAATTTAAAATGTACATGAGTGCCCACATTGACTGTTCGCCGAAACTGATTACTCGCTCACCAGCAGCAAAACTTCGCCTAAGGCATGCTAATCGCAACCTCTCCAAGGCGTTAAGACAAGAGAAAAGCTGGGCTCAAAGGAAATACATAGAAAAGCTCAGTCCAACCATCACTAAACATCCTCTGTGGAAAGCCCACCCAACTTTAAGCGCTCCTACAGAGACAATTTCACCGATAAGGAGTCCAATCGGTGGATGGGCCCGCAGTGACGAAGAGAGGGCATCCGTATTTGCCACACATCTTAAAATGGTTTTCCAGCCAAATCCAACATCAGACTCATCTGTACTTCCCCCTTCGAGCACATTAACGGATAGTGAGTACTCGGAACTCCAATCGGACGAGATCACTGCAGTTATTAAAAACCACATAAAGCCGAAAAAAGCCCCTGGCCATGACCTAATCACACCGAAAATGATCCTAGAACTCCCTATCATCGCCATACAATGTATCTGCAAAATGTTCAACGCTATAATAAAAATTGGCTACTTCCCAAGAACATGGAAAAAGTCCACTATCATCATGATTCCTAAAGTGGGAAAGGACAAAACCCAGCCATCATCCTATAGGCCAATTAGTTTGCTGCCATGTCTTTCGAAGCTTTTTGAAAAGGTCCTGCAGATCCGACTAGACTCATTTCTGGCATCGGAGAACACAATCCCTTCACACCAGTTCGGCTTCCGCGAAAAACATGCTACAATTAAACAAGTCAATCGCATAACATCCGATATACGAACAGCATTCGAACTAAAAGAATACTGTGCGGCTGTCTTTCTCGACGTTGCCCAGGCTTTCGATAGAGTTTTCCTTGAGGGTCTGATGTTCAAAATCCGGCAAAAACTGCCACAATACACCCACAAACTCATGGAATCTTACCTTTACAATAGGAAATTCGCTGTAATGGCTCCGTCTCGGCTGATTTTGAAATCAAAGCTGGTGTACCGCAAGGCAGTGTACTCGGCCCATTGCTCTACATGCTGTACACTGCAGACTTACCAACGAGTTTACGACTTACAACGTCTACTTTTGCCGATGATACGGCAATCCTCAGCAGATCCAAATGCCCAATACAAGCCTCTGCAAAATTAGAGGAACACCTCAAGGTGGTAGAGGAATGGCTAGCAACCTGGCGTATCCGGGTCAACGAGCAGAAATGCAAACATGTTACATTAACGCTTAACAGAAGAAACTGTCCAGCTCTAAAGCTAAACAACGTACCAGTTCCTCAAGCCGTTGATGTCACTTACCTTGGCATCCACCTAGACAGAAGACTAACTTGGCGCAAGCACGTCGAAGCAAAAAAGTCACAGCTTAAACTGAAAGCGAATAGCCTACATTGGATCATCAATGCTCGGTCCCCTCTACGTCTGGAGTATAAAGTCCTCCTATACAACTCCGTATTGAAACCCATCTGGACTTACGGAGCCGTACTATGGGGTCGATATTATACAAAGAGCGCAGTCGAAGATTCTAAGATCAATCACGGGGGCCCCGTGGTATATACGAAACGACAACATTCAAAATGATCTAAATATACCTAGCGTAAAATCTGAAATAGGTACTCAACAACTAAAGTATTCTGCGAAACTGGATGCACACCCAAATGTTCTTGCCAATTGCCTTACGCGAACTAATAATAGAACTCGTCTTAAAAGAAATGACAGACCAACCCAATAACAAGTGATTAGGCTCTAATTTAAGAGTAGATTCAACAACTATATATATTAAACGTTAAAAAAAAAAAAAAATCTACGTAGACGTAGCATATTTTCCCGATTTGTACCCTTAGAACATCATCGATTGCTCTCTGAAATATGCTTCCGGCATTTTTCAAACCAAGGGGTAAGCGACAGAATTTGTATTTTCCTCCGTTTACTGAGAACGCCGTTTTCGCGCGATCTTTTTCAGCTAGATAGATTTGATGGTATCCAGATTTTAAGTCCAGAGTCGTGAAAAATTTTGCCTTTCCAAGATTCGCTAGAATCATTGGAATGCTTGGCATAGGGTACCGGTCGGCAATGGTTCGCTCGTTTAACTTTCGAAAGTCAATAACGAGTCGTTTGTTTTTGTTACCGTTTGAGTTCAAGCCTTTTTTGTCAACAACCCATGCAGGACTGTTGTACGCAGACCGAGATGGTCTTATAATGCCGTCTTTTAACAATTGAGCGATTTCGTTATTAACAAAATCGGCTACACCCATCGGATATGGGTAAGACTTGGAGTACACTTCTTGGTTGTCTATTGTGTGAACTGTGGCAATAACTGAAGTGTTATATGGCAATGCCTCGTTAGAGGTCGAAAATGCGCCGATCCTGTTCAGTATTACCTTTTTAAATTCCTCTCTTACGCTATCAGGAACTATTATGTCATCAATGCGTGTGAAATTAACGCTATCGCAAGTATGGTGTTGCAGTGCTTCAGCCGTACTGCCATATGTAATACTACCGCTGTGTAAGTTTAGGGTTACCCCTGCTTGCGTTAGCAAATCGAAGCCTATTATGCCATCAAAAGTATCAAGGGTATCTAAAATGAAAAACGGGGCATTCTTTCCGAAAATTCTCATGAAGCATTTTTCTTTAATTTTACTGGACCCATGTATGGAGTTCACAGTAAATGGGGTGTCGACAAGTGTTATGTTTCTTAACTCCTTTACGGGTTTTACATAATTCTTTGCCGCCCCAGTGTCGATTAGAATTTTTAGTGTTCTACCAGCCAACTGTCGCTCGACGAACGGCAGTTGGGAGCGTTCTCTAAAATATTTAGCAAATCATTGTCCGGTATGGAGTCGTTCTCATCGCTAGCCTCTGCGACGGCGGCCTCTGCTATACGCGCGTATTGTTGGTCTTGGGCCGAGACTTTTTGAGAAAAGTTGTTAACATTCTGGCGACTCTGTCCAGTCATACGCTCTGATGCGTTCTGTCTCTTTTGAGATTCGCCATAAGTGGCGCTACCGCGGGTTTTACCCCAAGCAGTCCGCTGTCTCAGTTTGGAAACTGATGGATCAACATCCATCGGTTGTGCTTGGTCTTGTGCTCGAATTTGTTTACTGTTTGATGTTGGTCCCTGCTCACCATGTTGGGGTCAGTTTTGGAATTGTTTTTCTGTAAAATGGGGGTTTTTCTCACAATGTTTTCCCTGTCTGGGCATTGAGCGATTCCCTTGCTTGTTTTTTTCCCCAGGGTGGCTCCTATCTTGAATTGCTTTAGCATACGTAGCAGCGAACATGCTCCTTTCTATACTGTTCTCAGCCTCGCGAGCCAGTGCTAAAGCCGAAGGCAAATCTTTGAGCTGTGCTGGTATAACTAGTGCCTTAATAGGCCTCCTCAGGCCTGCCATGAAGGCGTGCAGAGCATCGCTCCTAATTTCTGTATTAAGAATGACGGCTGCTTGCTCCTCATGCGTCATGGCATTTTATTTGTAATAAGAGTGAGTTTTTTCTCAACCTCATCATAGTACTGCATTAATTCTAGGTCTCCTTGTCTGACCATTTTTAACTGATGTCTAAGAACGCGCAGAGACGTTTTATCGGCGTATGTGCAATCAAGTCTAGCAATGATTGCATCGAAATTTAGCACAGTGTTATGTGAGGTAAGCAATGCGCGTGCGGCACCACAAACTTTATTTTTTAAAATGATCACTGCCTCGCTTCAATTCTAAATGAGTTCACTTGGTTTCTCAGATATTCGAGTTCGGCGTGTATCTCGCCTCTTATGCGTTGTTCTTGTGCGTTAAGCGCGGTGCTGACTGCGCTCTCTATTATAACTTTTAACGTTTGTGGATTCAATTCTGTTTGATCGAGTGCCTGAGGCCTAGATTGTACTATAATATCTTCGTCCCTATCAGATTCTTTTTTAATGTCCCTATAGGACCAACTCATTGGCAGTTGTTTAATACAGTGTCTTAGCGAATTCAATCTAACAATATAACCGCACACATTCAAACTCACAATTAAATTCAATGCAAATAAATTCAATGCAAATTAGTTACAAACCTACTGCAAATTATACACAAGATCACTTTATGCTGCCACTTTTATTGTTTTTATATTTGTTTGGTTTCAAATTTATATATTATAATTTGTCTTTATTTTTTCCGAACAGTCACTTACATGTTGGTAGGGTGTGGATTCTTAGAGGGTAATCCAATTCCGGTTGGGCGCCAGTTATGATGTTGGATATGTCCACTGGTTCCTGCTAGGGGTTGCCGTTGGTGGGATTCAGCTTATGGATTGATTTATGTTGATTAGGATGAGATACGATTAGGTATCTGAATCACCGTCCTTGTGGATCAGCAATATATTATAGATGATAAATTGTGTTTCGGCTAAGTGCCGGAGTTATGCTTCTTTATTGTCAAAGGGTTATACAAAAACTGAATATGTTGAAGAAAATAAAAGGGAATTAAACCTAAGTACATAAATGGGAATATGAATCTAAAGCTAAATAAATCAGTCCCAATCAACTGCCGCCGTGTAAGACGTGTTTTTTGAAGCACTCCGCAAAAATTGAGTGTAAAAAAAAAGACCGCGATTACAAAAGCCATGTCCACCAATTCGGGCCCAAGCTCTCTCGATCCCCACCAGCAACAGCTACAAGAACTAATTATACAACAACAACGTGAGCGTCGACTCTCGGTCCAACGCAACAACGCGTACTTTTCGGTGGTGTCGCCGACCCCACTGAATGCTAACGTAAGCAATAACACCGAAAGTGCCAGCCACTCAGCAATCAACAGCAACTTACCGTGGAGAGAGCAGTGTGCTTCTCCATCAATATCGATAACTGGGTCACCGATTGCACCGACCAGCACCGTCAGCTCGTTGACAGCAACTACTGCAACGTCTGCCGAAGTATTGACCTGCCTCAAGCCGTCAACGACAAGTCGCCCAGAGTCAGCTACGATAGTAAACCCAACGACTTCTGTCCAAACTGGAATGAATAGCTATATTAAAATAACTAAGCGGAAGCTAAGCCCGCAAAAGAAAAAAAGTGGCAATACGCCGAAAATAACCAAACCAAATGAACGAGTAGCACCCCTTAGCGGGAATCGTTTTAAAATTCTTGCCGATCAGCAAGACGATCAAGCCGGCGCTGTAGATAAAGTTAAATCGGCTAGACCACCCCCTTTATACATCCGTGGAGCCAACTGCAGCGCCCTTATTTCGAAGCTGGTAGAAACAGTAGGGGCAAATAACTTTGTTGTAACCCCACTCAATAGGGGTAACATTGAAGAAAATAAATGTCAAACCCAAACTGAAGACAATTTCCGCATCATCGAAAAGTACCTCCGTAATGCTAACATCAACTTCTATACCTACCAACTAAAAAGCAGTAAAGATCTCCAGGTTGTGTTAAAGGGGATTGAGTGATCGGTCCCTACTCAAGAAATAGCAGACGCGTTGGTCGAAAAAGGGTTTGCGGTCAAGTCCGTTGTCAACATCATCAACAGGAACAAAGTCGCACAGCCACTCTTTAAAATCGAGCTCCAACCTGATGTAAAGCGGTCGAAGCCAAATGAAGTGCACCCGATCTACAACCTACAGCTTCTATTGCACAGAAGAATCACCGTAGAGGAGCCCCATAAGAGACGCCAACCACCGCAGTGTAAAAACTGCCAGGAATACAACCACACCTCTAACAATTGCAATCTTAGTTCAGTGTGTGTTGGCTGCGGCGAACATCATGAAGATGGCATTTGCACCAAGGACAGAAACAACGTCGCACTAAGGCTATGCAGCAACTGTGGAGGGAACCACACGACCAACTACAGAGGATGTCCTGTCTTCAAGGATCTTAAATCACACCTAAACGGGCGCAAACCCCCATCTGGACAAAAACACCTTCATCGCCTCCAAAACTACACCGGAGGTTTTCTTCGCCAAGGCTGTTAGATCATCCAACATGACTGCTAAACCAGTCCTAGTGTGCTCCGAACTGGACAGACGGAGCCCGCGAAAGAGACCCCGTCTCTCCACCATCTACAGAATCCGCAACCTAGCGCACCAGAGCTTAGCCAGCAAACTCCAAGTGGTTTAGAGGCCCTATTTATCTCACTCAATCAAAACATGACCACTTTTATGACGTTCATGCAAAACTGCTTATCCAGAAGCTTATCGAGAATAAATAATGGCTTCCCTACGTCTATGTCTTTGGAATGCTAACGGCATCTCTAAGCACAAAAATGAACTGCAACTATTCCTAGACTCCAGTGAAATCGACGTTTTGCTGATTTCGGAAACACATTTAACATCAAAAAATAATTTTCAAATACCAAAATATACCTTTTACGCAACAAACCATCCAGACGGAAAAGCTCATGGCGGGACTGGTATCCTAATCAAAAACCGTATAAAACACTCGTTCCTCAACAGATTTGAAACACAGCACCTACAAGCAACTGCTATAACCGTCCAAACCAGCTGCGGCAACACTACATTGGTTGCCCTGTACTGCCCACCACGCTTCTCAATCTCTGAAAAGGAATTTACCGATTTCTTTAACACACTCGGAGATCGCTTCATTGCAGCAGGGGACTATAACGCCAAACATACGCACTGGGGATCTCGCCTGGTAAATCCTAAAGGCAAGCAGTTGTACAACACAACAGTCAACCCTCTCAACAAGATGGATTGCGTTTCACCGGTTAGGCCTACTTATTGGCCCACAGATCCACAGAAAGTGCCTGACTTGATTGATTTCGCAGTAACCAAGAGGATTCCACTTAATCGGATCACTGCGGATACACTGCTAGATTTAACTTCCGATCACTCTCCAGTGCTATTCACACTATTAACAAGACCTCAAGTACTTGATCGCCTTATAGGCTCACAAACAACAAAACAAATTGGCTTAAATTTAAAATGTACATGAGTGCCCACATTGACTGTTCGCCGAAACTGATTACTCGCTCACCAGCAGCAAAACTTCGCCTAAGGCATGCTAATCGCAACCTCTCCAAGGCGTTAAGACAAGAGGAAAGCTGGGCTCAAAGGAAATACATAGAAAAGCTCAGTCCAACCATCACTAAACATCCTCTGTGGAAAGCCCACCCAACTTTAAGCGCTCCTACAGAGACAATTTCACCGATAAGGAGTCCAATCGGTGGATGGGCCCGCAGTGACGAAGAGAGGGCATCCGTATTTGCCACACATCTTAAAATGGTTTTCCAGCCAAATCCAACATCAGACTCATCTGTACTTCCCCCTTCGAGCACATTAACGGATAGTGAGTACTCGGAACTCCAATCGGACGAGATCACTGCAGTTATTAAAAACCACATAAAGCCGAAAAAAGCCCCTGGCCATGACCTAATCACACCGAAAATGATCCTAGAACTCCCTATCATCGCCATACAATGTATCTGCAAAATGTTCAACGCTATAATAAAAATTGGCTACTTCCCAAGAACATGGAAAAAGTCCACTATCATCATGATTCCTAAAGTGGGAAAGGACAAAACCCAGCCATCATCCTATAGGCCAATTAGTTTGCTGCCATGTCTTTCGAAGCTTTTTGAAAAGGTCCTGCAGATCCGACTAGACTCATTTCTGGCATCGGAGAACACAATCCCTTCACACCAGTTCGGCTTCCGCGAAAAACATGGTACAATTAAACAAGTCAATCGCATAACATCCGAAATACGAACAGCATTCGAACTAAAAGAATACTGTGCGGCTGTCTTTCTCGACGTTGCCCAGGCTTTCGATAGAGTTTTCCTGGAGGGTCTGATGTTCAAAATCCGGCAAAAACTGCCACAGTACACCCACAAACTCATGGAATCTTACCTTTACAATAGGAAATTCGCTGTAAGATGTAATGGCTCCGTCTCGGCTGATTTTGAAATCAAAGCTGGTGTACCGCAAGGCAGTGTACTCGGCCCATTGCTCTACATGCTGTACACTGCAGACTTACCAACGAGTTTAGGACTTACAACGTCTACTTTTGCCGATGATACGGCAATCCTCAGCAGATCCAAATGCCAATACAAGCCTCTGCAAAATTAGAGGAACACCTCAAGGTGGTAGAGGAATGGCTAGCAACCTGGCGTATCCGGGTCAACGAGCAGAAATGCAAACATGTTACATTACGCTTAACAGAAGAAACTGTCCAGCTCTAAAGCTAAACAACGTACCAGTTCCTCAAGCCGTGATGTCACTTACCTTGGCATCCACCTAGACAGAAGACTAACTTGGCGCAAGCACGTCGAAGCAAAAAAGTCACAGCTTAAACTGAAAGCGATAGCCTACATTGGATCATCAATGCTCGGTCCCCTCTACATCTGGAGTATAAAGTCCTCCTATACAACTCCGTATTGAAACCCATCTGGACTTACGGAGCCGTACTATGGGTCGATATTATACAAAGAGCGCAGTCGAAGATTCTAAGATCAATCACGGGGGCCCCGTGGTATATACGAAACGACAACATTCAAAATGATCTAAATATACCTAGCGTAAAATCTGAAATAGGTACTCAACAACTAAAGTATTCTGCGAAACTGGATGCACACCCAAATGTTCTTGCCAATTGCCTTACGCGAACTAATAATAGAACTCGTCTTAAAAGAAATGACAGACCAACCCAATAACAAGTGATTAGGCTCTAATTTAAGAGTAGATTCAACAACTATATATATTAAACGTTAAAAAAAAAAAAAAATCTACGTAGACGTAGCATATTTTCCCGATTTGTACCCTTAGAACATCATCGATTGCTCTCTGAAATATGCTTCCGGCATTTTTCAAACCAAGGGGTAAGCGACAGAATTTGTATTTTCCTCCGTTTACTGAGAACGCCGTTTTCGCGCGATCTTTTTCAGCTAGATAGATTTGATGGTATCCAGATTTTAAGTCCAGAGTCGTGAAAAATTTTGCCTTTCCAAGATTCGCTAGAATCATTGGAATGCTTGGCATAGGGTACCGGTCGGCAATGGTTCGCTCGTTTAACTTTCGAAAGTCAATAACGAGTCGTTTGTTTTTGTTACCGTTTGAGTTCAAGCCTTTTTTGTCAACAACCCATGCAGGACTGTTGTACGCAGACCGAGATGGTCTTATAATGCCGTCTTTTAACAATTGAGCGATTTCGTTATTAACAAAATCGGCTACACCCATCGGATATGGGTAAGACTTGGAGTACACTTCTTGGTTGTCTATTGTGTGAACTGTGGCAATAACTGAAGTGTTATATGGCAATGCCTCGTTAGAGGTCGAAAATGCGCCGATCCTGTTCAGTATTACCTTTTTAAATTCCTCTCTTACGCTATCAGGAACTATTATGTCATCAATGCGTGTGAAATTAACGCTATCGCAAGTATGGTGTTGCAGTGCTTCAGCCGTACTGCCATATGTAATACTACCGCTGTGTAAGTTTAGGGTTACCCCTGCTTGCGTTAGCAAATCGAAGCCTATTATGGCATCAAAAGTATCAAGGGTATCTAAAATGAAAAACGGGGCATTCTTTCCGAAAATTCTCATGAAGCATTTTTCTTTAATTTTACTGGACCCATGTATGGAGTTCACAGTAAATGGGGTGTCGACAAGTGTTATGTTTCTTAACTCCTTTACGGGTTTTACATAATTCTTTGCCGCCCCAGTGTCGATTAGAATTTTTAGTGTTCTACCAGCCAACTGTCGCTCGACGAACGGCAGTTGGGAGCGTTCTCTAAAATATTTAGCAAATCATTGTCCGGTATGGAGTCGTTCTCATCGCTAGCCTCTGCGATGGCGGCCTCTGCTATACGCGCGTATTGTTGGTCTTGGGCCGAGACTTTTTGAGAAAAGTTGTTAACATTCTGGCGACTCTGTCCAGTCATACGCTCTGATGCGTTCTGTCTCTTTTGAGATTCGCCATAAGTGGCGCTACCGCGGGTTTTACCCCAAGCAGTCCGCTGTCTCAGTTTGGAAACTGATGGATCAACATCCATCGGTTGTGCTTGGTCTTGGGCTCGAATTTGTTTACTGTTTGATGTTGGTCCCTGCTCACCATGTTGGGGTCAGTTTTGGAATTGTTTTTCTGTAAAATGGGAGTTTTTCTCACAATGTTTTCCCTGTCTGGGCATTGAGCGATTCCCTTGCTTGTTTTTTTCCCCTGGTGGCTCCTATCTTGAATTGCTTTAGCATACGTAGCAGCGAACATGCTCCTTTCTATACTGTTCTCAGCCTCGCGAGCCAGTGCTAAAGCCGAAGGCAAATCTTTGGCTGTGCTGGTATAACTAGTGCCTTAATAGGCCTCCTCAGGCCTGCCATGAAGGCGTGCAGAGCATCGCTCCTAATTTCTGTATTAAGAATGACGGCTGCTTGCTCCTCATGCGTCATGGCATTTTATTTGTAATAAGAGTGAGTTTTTTCTCAACCTCATCATAGTACTGCATTAATTCTAGGTCTCCTTGTCTGACCATTTCTAACTGATGTCTAAGAACGCGCAGAGACGTTTTATCGGCGTATGTGCAATCAAGTCTAGCAATGATTGCATCGAAATTTAGCACAGTGTTATGTGAGGTAAGCAATGCGCGTGCGGCACCACAAACTTTATTTTTTAAAATGATCACTGCCTCGCTTCAATTCTAAATGAGTTCACTTGGTTTCTCAGATATTCGAGTTCGGCGTGTATCTCGCCTCTTATGCGTTGTTCTTGTGCGTTAAGCGCGGTGCTGACTGCGCTCTCTATTATAACTTTTAACGTTTGTGGATTCAATTCTGTTTGATCGAGTGCCTGAGGCCTAGATTGTACTATAATATCTTCGTCCCTATCAGATTCTTTTTTAATGTCCCTATAGGACCAACTCATTGGCAGTTGTTTAATACAGTGTCTTAGCGAATTCAATCTAACAATATAACCGCACACATTCAAACTCACAATTAAATTCAATGCAAATAAATTCAATGCAAATTAGTTACAAACCTACTGCAAATTATACACAAGATCACTTTATGCTGCCACTTTTATTGTTTTTATATTTGTTTGGTTTCAAATTTATATATTGTAATTTGTCTTTATTTTTTCCGAACAGTCACTTACATGTTGGTAGGGTGTGGATTCTTAGAGGGTAATCCAATTCCGGTTGGGCGCCAGTTATGATGTAGGATATGTCCACTGGTTCCTGATAGGGGTTGCCGTTGGTGGGATCCAGCTTATGGATTGATTTATGTTGATTAGGATGAGATACGATTAGGTATCTGAATCACCGTCCTTGTGGATCAGCAATATATTATAGATGATAAATTGTGTTTCGGCTAAGTGCCGGAGTTATGCTTCTTTATTGTCAAAGGGTTATACAAAAACTGAATATGTTGAAGAAAATAAAAGGGAATTAAACCTAAGTACATAAATGGGAATATGGTGGTGTCGCCGACCCCACTGAATGCTAGCGTAAGCAATAACACCGAAAGTGCCAGCCACTCAGCAATCAACAGCAACTTACCGTGGAGAGAGCAGTGTGCTTCTCCATCAATATCGATAACTGGGTCACCGACTAACCGACCGATAACTTCTATTGCGCCGACCAGCACCGTCAGCTCGTTGACAGCAACTACTGCAACGTCTGCCGAAGTATTGACCTGCCTCAAGCCGTCAACGACTAGTCGCCCAGAGTCAGCTACGATAGTAAACCCAACGACTTCTGTCCAAACTGGAATGAATAGCTATATTAAAATAACTAAGCGAAAGCTAAGCCCGCAAAAGAAAAAAAGTGGCAATACGCCGAAAATAACCAAACCAAATGAACGAGTAGCACCCCTTAGCGGGAATCGTTTTAAAATTCTTGCCGATCAGCAAGACGATCAAGCCGGCGCTGTAGATAAAGTTAAATCGGCTAGACCACCCCCTTTATACATCCGTGGAGCCAACTGCAGCGCCCTGATTTCGAAGCTGGTAGAAACAGTAGGGGCAAATAACTTTGTTGTAACCCCACTCAATAGGGGTAACATTGAAGAAATTAAATGTCAAACCCAAACTGAAGACAATTTCCGCATCATCGAAAAGTACCTCCGTAATGCTAACATCAACTTCTATACCTACCAACTAAAAAGCAGTAAAGATCTCCAGGTTGTGTTAAAGGGGATTGAGTGATCGGTCCCTACTCAAGAAATAGCAGACGCGTTGGTCGAAAAAGGGTTTGCGGTCAAGTCCGTTGTCAACATCATCAACAGGAACAAAGTCGCACAGCCACTCTTTAAAATCGAGCTCCAACCTGATGTAAAGCGGTCGAAGCCAAATGAAGTGCACCCGATCTACAACCTACAGCTTCTATTGCACAGAAGAATCACCGTAGAGGAGCCCCATAAGAGACCCAACCACCGCAGTGTAAAAACTGCCAGGAATACAACCACACCTCTAACAATTGCAATCTTAGGTCAGTGGGTGTTGGCTGCGGCGAACATCATGAAGATGGCATTTGCACCAAGGACAGAAACAACGTCGCACTAAGGCTATGCAGCAACTGTGGAGGGGACCACACGGCCAACTACAGAGGATGTCCTGTCTTTAAGGATCTTAAATCACACCTAAACGGGCGCAAACCCCCATCTGGACAAAAACACCTTCAACGCCTCCAAAACTACACCGGAGGTTTTCTTCGCCAAGGCTGTTAGATCATCCAACATGACTGCTAAACCAGTCCTAGTGTGCTACGAACTGGACAGACGGAGCCCGCGAAAGAGACCCCGTCTCTCCACCATCTACAGAATCCGCAACCTAGCGCACCAGAGCTTAGCCAGCAAACTCCAAGTGGTTTAGAGGCCCTATTGATCTCACTCAATCAAAACATGACCACTTTTATGACGTTCATGCAAAACTGTATGCACGAACTGATGCGGAATCAAAACCTGCTTATCCAGAAGCTTATCGAGAATAAATAATGGCTTCTCTACGTCTATGTCTTTGGAATGCTAACGGCATCTCTAAGCACAAAAATGAACTGCAACTATTCCTAGACTCCAGTGAAATCGACGTTTTGCTGATTTCGGAAACACATTTAACATCAAAAAATAATTTTCAAATACCAAAATACACCTTCTACGCAACAAACCATCCAGACGGAAAAGCTCATGGCGGGACTGGTATCCTAATCAAAAACCGTATAAAACACTCGTTCCTCAACAGATTTGAAACACAGCACCTACAAGCAACTGCTATAACCGTCCAAACCAGCTGCGGCAACACTACATTGGTTGCCCTGTACTGCCCACCACGCTTCTCAATCTCTGAAAAGGAATTTACCGATTTCTTTAACACACTCGGAGATCGCTTCATTGCAGCAGGGGACTATAACGCCAAACATACGCACTGGGGATCTCGCCTGGTAAATCCTAAAGGAGCAGTTGTACAACACAATAGTCAACCCTCTCAACAAGATGGATTGCGTTTCACCGGTTAGGCCTACTTATTGGCCCACAGATCCACAGAAAGTGTCTGACTTGATTGATTTCGCAGTAACCAAGAGGATTCCACTTAATCGGATCACTGCGGATACACTGCTAGATTTAACTTCCGATCACTCTCCAGTGCTATTCACACTATTAACAAGACCTCAAGTACTTGATCGCCCTTATAGGCTCACAAACAACAAAACAAATTGGCTTAAATTTAAAATGTACATGAGTGCCCACATTGACTGTTCGCCGAAACTGATTACTCGCTCACCAGCAGCAAAACTTCGCCTAAGGCATGCTAATCGCAACCTCTCCAAGGCGTTAAGACAAGAGGAAAGCTGGGCTCAAAGGAAATACATAGAAAAGCTCAGTCCAACGATCACTAAACATCCTCTGTGGAAAGCCCACCCAACATTAAGCGCTCCTACAGAGACAATTTCACCGATAAGGAGTCCAATCGGTGGATGGGCCCGCAGTGACGAAGAGAGGGCATCCGTATTTGCCACACATCTTAAAATGGTTTTCCAGCCAAATCCAACATCAGACTCATCTGTACTTCCCCCTTCGAGCACATTAACGGATAGTGAGTACTCGGAACTCCAATCGGACGAGATCACTGCAGTTATTAAAAACCACATAAAGCCGAAAAAAGCCCCTGGCCATGACCGAAAATGATCCTAGAACTCCCTATCATCGCCATACAATGTATCTGCAAAATGTTCAACGCTATAATAAAAATTGGCTACTTCCCAAGAACATGGAAAAAGTCCACTATCATCATGATTCCTAAAGTGGGAAAGGACAAAACCCAGCCATCATCCTATAGGCCAATTAGTTTGCTGCCATGTCTTTCGAAGCTTTTTGAAAAGGTCCTGCAGATCCGACTATACTCATTTCTGGCATCGGAGAACACAATCCCTTCACACCAGTTCGGCTTCCGCGAAAAACATGGTACAATTAAACAAGTCAATCGCATAACATCCGAAATACGAACAGCATTCGAACTAAAAGAATACTGTGCGGCTGTCTTTCCCGACGTTGCCCAGGCTTTCGATAGAGTTTTCCTGGAGGGTCTGATGTTCAATATCCGGCAAAAACTGCCACAGTACACACACAAACTCATGGAATCTTACCTTTACAATAGGAAATTCGCTGTAAGATGTAATGGCTCCGTCTCGGATGATTTTGAAATCAAAGCTGGTGTACCGCAAGGCAGTGTACTCGGCCCATTGCTCTACATGCTGTACACTGCAGACTTACCAACGAGTTTAGGACTTACAACGTCTACTTTTGCCGATGATACGGCAATCCTCAGCAGATCCAAATGCCTAATACAAGCCTCTGCAAAATTAGAGGAACACCTCAAGGTGGTAGAGGAATGGCTAGCAACCTGGCGTATCCGGGTCAACGAGCAGAAATGCAAACATGTTACATTTACGCTTAACAGAAGAAACTGTCCAGCTCTAAAGCTAAACAACGTACCAGTTCCTCAAGCCGTGGATGTCACTTACCTTGGCATCCACCTAGACAGAAGACTAACTTGGCGCAAGCACATCGAAGCAAAAAAGTCACAGCTTAAACTGAAAGTGAGTAGCCTACATTGGATCACCAATGCTCGGTCCCCTCTACAACTGGAGTATAAAGTCCTCCTATACAACTCCGTATTGAAACCCATCTGGACTTATGGAGCCGTACTATGGGTCGATATTATACAAAGAGCGCAGTCGAAGATTCTAAGATCAATCACGGGGGCCCCGTGGTATATACGAAACGACAACATTCAAAATGATCTAAATATACCTAGCGTAAAATCTGAAATAGGTACTCAACAACTAAAGTATTCTCGAAACTTGATGCACACCCAAATGTTCTTGCCAATTGCCTTACGCGAACTAGTAATAGAACTCGTCTTAAAAGAAATGACAGACCAACCCAATAACAAGTGATTAGGCTCTAATTTAAGAGTAGATTCAACAACTATATATATTAAACGTTAAAAAAAAAAAAAAAAATCTACGTAGACGTAGCATATTTTCCCGATTTGTACCCTTAGAACATCATCGATTGCTCTCTGAAATATGCTTCCGGCATTTTTCAAACCAAGGGGTAAGCGACAGAATTTGTATTTTCCTCCGTTTACTGAGAACGCCGTTTTCGCGCGATCTTTTTCAGCTAGATAGATTTGATGGTATCCAGATTTTAAGTCCAGAGTCGTGAAAAATTTTGCCTTTCCAAGATTCGCTAGAATCATTGGAATGCTTGGCATAGGGTACCGGTCGGCAATGGTTCGCTCGTTTAACTTTCGAAAGTCAATAACGAGTCGTTTGTTTTTGTTACCGTTTGAGTTCAAGCCTTTTTTGTCAACAACCCATGCAGGACTGTTGTACGCAGACCGAGATGGTCTTATAATGCCGTCTTTTAACAATTGAGCGATTTCGTTATTAACAAAATCGGCTACACCCATCGGATATGGGTAAGACTTGGAGTACACTTCTTGGTTGTCTATTGTGTGAACTGTGGCAATAACTGAAGTGTTATATGGCAATGCCTCGTTAGAGGTCGAAAATGCGCCGATCCTGTTCAGTATTACCTTTTTAAATTCCTCTCTTACGCTATCAGGAACTATTATGTCATCAATGCGTGTGAAATTAACGCTATCGCAAGTATGGTGTTGCAGTGCTTCAGCCGTACTGCCATATGTAATACTTACTACCGCTGTGTAAGTTTAGGGTTACCCCTGCTTGCGTTAGCAAATCGAAGCCTGTTATGGCATCAAAAGTATCAAGGGTATCTAAAATGAAAAACGGGGAATTCTTTCCGAAAATTCTCATGAAGCATTTTTCTTTAATTTTACTGGACCCATGTATGGAGTTCACAGTAAATGGGGTGTCGACAAGTGTTATGTTTCTTAACTCCTTTACGGGTTTTACATAATTCTTTGCCGCCCCAGTGTCGATTAGAATTTTTAGTGTTCTACCAGCCAACTGTCGCTCGACGAACGGCAGTTGGGAGCGTTCTCTAAAATATTTAGCAAATCATTGTCCGGTATGGAGTCGTTCTCATCGCTAGCCTCTGCGACGGCGGCCTCTGCTATACGCGCGTATTGTTGGTCTTGGGCCGAGACTTTTTGAGAAAAGTTGTTAACATTCTGGCGACTCTGTCCAGTCATACGCTCTGATGCGTTCTGTCTCTTTTGAGATTCGCCATAAGTGGCGCTACCGCGGGTTTTACCCCAAGCAGTCCGCTGTCTCAGTTTGGAAACTGATGGATCAACATCCATCGGTTGCGCTTGGTCTTGGGCTCGAATTTGTTTACTGTTTGATGTTGGTCCCTGCTCACCATGTTGGGGTCAGTTTTGGAATTGTTTTTCTGTAAAATGGGGGTTTTTCTCACAATGTTTTCCCTGTCTGGGCATTGAGCGATTCCCTTGCTTGTTTTTTTCCCCTGGGTGGCTCCTATCTTGAATTGCTTTAGCATACGTAGCAGTGAACATGCTCCTTTCTATACTGCTCTCAGCCTCGCGAGCCAGTGCTAAAGCCGAAGGCAAATCTTTGGGCTGTGCTGGTATAACTAGTGCCTTAATAGGCCTCCTCAGGCCTGCCATGAAGGCGTGCAGAGCATCGCTCCTAATTTCTGTATTAAGAATGACGGCTGCTTGCTCCTCATGCGTCATGGCATTTTATTTGTAATAAGAGTGAGTTTTTTCTCAACCTCATCATAGTACTGCATTAATTCTAGGTCTCCTTGTCTGACCATTTCTAACTGAAGTCTAAGAACGCGCAGAGACGTTTTATCGGCGTATGTGCAATCAAGTCTAGCAATGATTGCATCGAAATTTAGCACAGTGTTATGTGAGGTAAGCAATGCGCGTGCGGCACCACAAACTTTATTTTTTAAAATGATCACTGCCTCGCTTCAATTCTAAATGAGTTCACTTGGTTTCTCAGATATTCGAGTTCGGCGTGTATCTCGCCTCTTATGCGTTGTTCTTGTGCGTTAAGCGCGGTGCTGACTGCGCTCTCTATTATAACTTTTAACGTTTGTGGATTCAATTCTGTTTGATCGAGTGCCTGAGGCCTAGATTGTACTATAATATCTACGTCCCTATCAGATTCTTTTTTAATGCCCCTATAGGACCAACTCATTGGCAGTTGTTTAATACAGTGTCTTAGCGAATTCAATCTAACAATATAACCGCACACATTCAAACTCACAATTAAATTCAATGCAAATAAATTCAATGCAAATTAGTTACAAACCTACTGCAAATTATACACAAGATCACTTTATGCTGCCACTTTTATTGTTTTTATATTTGTTTGGTTTCAAATTTATATATTATAATTTGTCTTTATTTTTTCCGAACAGTCACTTACATGTTGGTAGGGTGTGGATTCTTAGAGGGTAATCCAATTCCGGTTGGGCGCCAGTTATGATGTTGGATATGTCTGGTTCCTGCTAGGGGTTGCCGTTGGTGGGATCCAGCTTATGGATTGATTTATGTTGATTAGGATGAGATACGATTAGGTATCTGAATCACCGTCCTTGTGGATCAGCAATATATTATAGATGATAAATTGTGTTACGGCTAAGTGCCGGAGTTATGCTTCTTTATTGTCAAAGGGTTATACAAAAACTGAATATGTTGAAGAAAATAAAAGGGAATTAAACCTAAGCTAAATAAATCAGTCCCAATCAACTGCCGCCGTGTAAGACGTGTTTTTAATGCACTCCGCAAAAATGAGTGAAAAAAAAAGACCGCGATTACAAAGCCATGTCCACCAATTCGGCCCAAGCTCTCTCGATCCCCACCAGCAACAGCTACAAGAACTAATTGTACAACAACAACGTGAGCGTCGACTCTCGTCCAACGCAACAACGCGTACTTTTCGGTGGTGTCGCCGACCCCACTGAATGCTAACGTAAGCAATAACACCGAAAGTCCCAGCTACTCAGCAATCAACAGCAACTTACCGTGGAGAGAGCAGTGTGCTTCTCCATCAATATCGATAACTGGGTCACCGATTGCACCGACCAGCACCGTCAGCTCGTTGACAGCAACTACTGCAACGTCTGCCGAAGTATTGACCTGCCTCAAGCCGTCAACGACTAGTCGCCCAGAGTCAGCTACGATAGTAAACCCAACGACTTCTGTCCAAACTGGATTGAATAGCTATATTAAAATAACTAAGCGGAAGCTAAGCCCGCAAAAGAAAAAAAGTGTCAATACGCCGAAAATAACCAAACCAAATGAACGAGTAGCACCCCTTAGCGGGAATCGTTTTAAAATTCTTGCCAATCAGCAAGACGATCAAGCCGGCGCTGTAGATAAAGTTAAATCGGCTAGACCACCCCCTTTATACATCCGTGGAGCCAACTGCAGCGCCCTGATTTCGAAGCTGGTAGAAACAGTAGGGGCAAATAACTTTGTTGTAACCCCACTCAATAGGGGTAACATTGAAGAAATTAAATGTCAAACCCAAACTGAAGACAATTTCCGCATCATCGAAAAGTACCTCCGTAATGCTAACATCAACTTCTATACCTACCAACTAAAAAGCAGTAAAGATCTCCAGGTTGTGTTAAAGGGGATTGAGTGATCGGTCCCTACTCAAGAAATAGCAGACGCGTTGGTCGAAGAAGGGTTTGCGGTCAAGTCCGTTGTCAACATCATCAACAGGAACAAAGTCGCACAGCCACTCTTTAAAATCGAGCTCCAACCTGATGTAAAGCGGTCGAAGCCAAATGAAGTGCACCCGATCTACAACCTACAGCTTCTATTGCACAGAAGAATCACCGTAGAGGAGCCCCATAAGAGACGCCAACCACCGCAGTGTAAAAACTGCCAGGAATACAACCACACCTCTAACAATTGCAATCTTAGGTCAGTGTGTGTTGGCTGCGGCGAACATCATGAAGATGGCATTTGCACCAAGGACAGAAACAACGTCGCACTAAGGCTATGCAGCAACTGTGGAGGGGACCACACGGCCAACTACAGAGGATGTCCTGTCTTCAAGGATCTTAAATCACACCTAAACGGGCGCAAACCCCCATCTGGACAAAAACACCTTCAACGCCTCCAAAACTACACCGGAGGTTTTCTTCGCCAAGGCTGTTAGATCATCCAACATGACTGCTAAACCAGTCCTAGTGTGCTCCGAACTGGACAGACGGAGCCCGCGAAAGAGACCCCGTCTCTCCACCATCTACAGAATCCGCAACCTAGCGCACCAGAGCTTAGCCAGCAAACTCCAAGTGGTTTAGAGGCCCTATTGATCTCACTCAATCAAAACATGACCACTTTTATGACGTTCATGCAAAACTGTATGCACGAGCTGATGCGGAATCAAAACCTGCTTATCCAGAAGCTTATCGAGAATAAATATTGGCTTCCCTACGTCTATGTCTTTGGAATGCTAACGGCATCTCTAAGCACAAAAATGAACTGCAACTATTCCTAGACTCCAGTGAAATCGACGTTTTGCTGATTTCGGAAACACATTTAACATCAAAAAATAATTTTCAAATACCAAAATATACCTTCTACGCAACAAACCATCCAGACGGAAAAGCTCATGGCGGGACTGGTATCCTAATCAAAAGCCGTATAAAACACTCGTTCCTCAACAGATTTGAAACACAGCACCTACAAGCAACTGCTATAACCGTCCAAACCAGCTGCGGCAACACTACATTGGTTGCCCTGTACTGCCCACCACGCTTCTCAATCTCTGAAAAGGAATTTACCGATTTCTTTAACACACTCGGAGATCGCTTCATTGCAGCAGGGGACTATAACGCCAAACATACGCACTGGGGATCTCGCCTGGTAAATCCTAAAGGAGCAGTTGTACAACACAATAGTCAACCCTCTCAACAAGATGGATTGCGTTTCACCGGTTAGGCCTACTTATTGGCCCACAGATCCACAGAAAGTGTCTGACTTGATTGATTTCGCAGTAACCAAGAGGATTCCACTTAATCGGATCACTGCGGATACACTGCTAGATTTAACTTCCGATCACTCTCCAGTGCTATTCACACTATTAACAAGACCTCAAGTACTTGATCGCCCTTATAGGCTCACAAACAACAAAACAAATTGGCTTAAATTTAAAATGTACATGAGTGCCCACATTGACTGTTCGCCGAAACTGATTACTCGCTCACCAGCAGCAAAACTTCGCCTAAGGCATGCTAATCGCAACCTCTCCAAGGCGTTAAGACAAGAGGAAAGCTGGGCTCAAAGGAAATACATAGAAAAGCTCAGTCCAACCATCACTAAACATCCTCTGTGGAAAGCCCACCCAACTTTAAGCGCTCCTACAGAGACAATTTCACCGATAAGGAGTCCAATCGGTGGATGGGCCCGCAGTGACGAAGAGAGGGCATCCGTATTTGCCACACATCTTAAAATGGTTTTCCAGCCAAATCCAACATCAGACTCATCTGTACTTCCCCCTTCGAGCACATTAACGGATAGTGAGTACTCGGAACTCCAATCGGACGAGATCACTGCAGTTATTAAAAACCACATAAAGCCGAAAAAAGCCCCTGGCCATGACCGAAAATGATCCTAGAACTCCCTATCATCGCCATACAATGTATCTGCAAAATGTTCAACGCTATAATAAAAATTGGCTACTTCCCAAGAACATGGAAAAAGTCCACTATCATCATGATTCCTAAAGTGGGAAAGGACAAAACCCAGCCATCATCCTATAGGCCAATTAGTTTGCTGCCATGTCTTTCGAAGCTTTTTGAAAAGGTCCTGCAGATCCGACTAGACTCATTTCTGGCATCGGAGAACACAATCCCTTCACACCAGTTCGGCTTCCGCGAAAAACATGCTACAATTAAACAAGTCAATCGCATAACATCCGATATACGAACAGCATTCGAACTAAAAGAATACTGTGCGGCTGACTTTCTCGACGTTGCCCAGGCTTTCGATAGAGTTTTCCTTGAGGGTCTGATGTTCAAAATCCGGCAAAAACTGCCACAGTACACCCACAAACTCATGGAATCTTACCTTTACAATAGGAAATTCGCTGTAAGATGTAATGGCTCCGTCTCGGCTGATTTTGAAATCAAACCGCAAGGCAGTGTACTCGGCCCATTGCTCTACATGCTGTACACTGCAGACTTACCAACGAGTTTAGGACTTACAGCGTCTACTTTTGCCGATGATACGGCAATCCTCAGCAGATCCAAATGCCCAATACAAGCCTCTGCAAAATTAGAGGAACACCTCAAGGTGGTAGAGGAATGGCTAGCAACCTGGGTCAACGAGCAGAAATGCAAACATGTTACATTTACGCTTAACAGAAGAAACTGTCCAGCTCTAAAGCTAAACAACGTACCAGTTCCTCAAGCTGTGGTTGTCACTTACCTTGGCATCCACCTAGACAGAAGACTAACTTGGCGCAAGCACATCGAAGCCAAAAGTCACAGCTTAAACTGAAAGCGAATAGCCTACATTGGATCATCAATGCTCGGTCCCCTCTACGTCTGGAGTATAAAGTCCTCCTATACAACTCCGTATTGAAACCCATCTGGACTTACGGAGCCGTACTATGGGGTCGATATTATACAAAGAGCGCAGTCGAAGATTCTAAGATCAATCACGGGGGCCCCGTGGTATATACGAAACGACAACATTCAAAATGATCTAAATATACCTAGCGTAAAATCTGAAATAGGTACTCAACAACTAAAGTATTCTGCGAAACTGGATGCACACCCAAATGTTCTTGCCAATTGCCTTACGCGAACTAATAATAGAACTCGTCTTAAAAGAAATGACAGACCAACCCAATAACAAGTGATTAGGCTCTAATTTAAGAGTAGATTCAACAACTATATATATTAAACGTTAAAAAAAAAAAAATCTACGTAGACGTAGCATATTTTCCCGATTTGTACCCTTAGAACATCATCGATTGCTCTCTGAAATATGCTTCCGGCATTTTTCAAACCAAGGGGTAAGCGACAGAATTTGTATTTTCCTCCGTTTACTGAGAACGCCGTTTTCGCGCGATCTTTTTCAGCTAGATAGATTTGATGGTATCCAGATTTTAAGTCCAGAGTCGTGAAAAATTTTGCCTTTCCAAGATTCGCTAGAATCATTGGAATGCTTGGCATAGGGTACCGGTCGGCAATGGTTCGCTCGTTTAACTTTCGAAAGTCAATAACGAGTCGTTTGTTTTTGTTACCGTTTGAGTTCAAGCCTTTTTTGTCAACAACCCATGCAGGACTGTTGTACGCAGACCGAGATGGTCTTATAATGCCGTCTTTTAACAATTGAGCGATTTCGTTATTAACAAAATCGGCTACACCCATCGGATATGGGTAAGACTTGGAGTACACTTCTTGGTTGTCTATTGTGTGAACTGTGGCAATAACTGAAGTGTTATATGGCAATGCCTCGTTAGAGGTCGAAAATGCGCCGATCCTGTTCAGTATTACCTTTTTAAATTCCTCTCTTACGCTATCAGGAACTATTATGTCATCAATGCGTGTGAAATTAACGCTATCGCAAGTATGGTGTTGCAGTGCTTCAGCCGTACTGCCATATGTAGTACTACCGCTGTGTAAGTTTAGGGTTACCCCTGCTTGCGTTAGCAAATCGAAGCCTATTATGGCATCAAAAGTATCAAGGGTATCTAAAATGAAAAACGGGGCATTCTTTCCGAAAATTCTCATGAAGCATTTTTCTTTAATTTTACTGGACCCATGTATGGAGTTCACAGTAAATGGGGTGTCGACAAGTGTTATGTTTCTTAACTCCTTTACGGGTTTTACATAATTCTTTGCCGCCCCAGTGTCGATTAGAATTTTTAGTGTTCTACCAGCCAACTGTCGCTCGACGAACGGCAGTTGGGAGCGTTCTCTAAAATATTTAGCAAATCATTGTCCGGTATGGAGTCGTTCTCATCGCTAGCCTCTGCGATGGCGGCCTCTGCTATACGCGCGTATTGTTGGTCTTGGGCCGAGACTTTTTGAGAAAAGTTGTTAACATTCTGGCGACTCTGTCCAGTCATACGCTCTGATGCGTTCTGTCTCTTTTGAGATTCGCCATAAGTGGCGCTACCGCGGGTTTTACCCCAAGCAGTCCGCTGTCTCAGTTTGGAAACTGATGGATCAACATCCATCGGTTGTGCTTGGTCTTGGGCTCGAATTTGTTTACTGTTTGATGTTGGTCCCTGCTCACCATGTTGGGGTCAGTTTTGGAATTGTTTTTCTGTAAAATGGGAGTTTTTCTCACAATGTTTTCCCTGTCTGGGCATTGAGCGATTCCCTTGCTTGTTTTTTTCCCCTGGGTGGCTCCTATCTTGAATTGCTTTAGCATACGTAGGAGCGAACATGCTCCTTTCTATACTGTTCTCAGCCTCGCGAGCCAGTGCTAAAGCCGAAGGCAAATCTTTGGGCTGTGCTGGTATAACTAGTGCCTTAATAGGCCTCCTCAGGCCTGCCATAAAGGCGTGCAGAGCATCGCTCCTAATTTCTGTATTAAGAATGACGGCTGCTTGCTCCTCATGCGTCATGGCATTTTATTTGTAATAAGAGTGAGTTTTTTCTCAACCTCATCATAGTACTGCATTAATTCTAGGTCTCCTTGTCTGACCATTTCTAACTGATGTCTAAGAACGCGCAGAGACGTTTTATCGGCGTATGTGCAATCAAGTCTAGCAATGATTGCATCGAAATTTAGCACAGTGTTATGTGAGGTAAGCAATGCGCGTGCGGCACCACGAACTTTATTTTTTAAAATGATCACTGCCTCGCTTCAATTCTAAATGAGTTCACTTGGTTTCTCAGATATTCGAGTTCGGCGTGTATCTCGCCTCTTATGCGTTGTTCTTGTGCGTTAAGCGCGGTGCTGACTGTGCTCTCTATTATAACTTTTAACGTTTGTGGATTCAATTCTGTTTGATCGAGTGCATGAGGCCTAGATTGTACTATAATATCTTCGTCCCTATCAGATTCTTTTTTAATGTCCCTATAGGACCAACTCATTGGCAGTTGTTTAATACAGTGTCTTAGCGAATTCAATCTAACAATATAACCGCACACATTCAAACTCACAATTAAATTCAATGCAAATAAATTCAATGCAAATTAGTTACAAACCTACTGCAAATTATACACAAGATCACTTTATGCTGCCACTTTTATGATATTAAGTTACTTCTGAACAGAAGATTTCTTTGGCCTCCCTGTGTATAACAGGTTAACGCCACAGCGTATTCGTGATGATGAGTTTCGTATTTTGGTTTTTGTTATAAATAAATTAGCTATTTAATTTAATTTATTTATGTGTGGATTAGATTGTTAGAGTTCTATGTTGGCAGCCTTAGTAAATTGTGATTATTGTTTTTATATTTGTTTGGTTACAAATTTATATATTATAATTTGTCTTTATTTTTTCCGAACAGTCACTTACATGTTGGTAGGGTGTGGATTCTTAGAGGGTAATCCAATTCCGGTTGGGCGCCAGTTATGATGTTGGATATGTCCACTGGTTCCTGATAGGGGTTGCCGTTGGTGGGATCCAGCTTATGGATTGATTTATGTTGATTAGGATGAGATACGATTAGGTATCTGAATCACCGTCCTTGTGGATCAGCAATATATTATAGATGATAAATTGTGTTTCGGCTAAGTGCCGGAGTTATGCTTCTTTATTGTCAAAGGGTTATACAAAAACTGAATATGTTGAAGAAAATAAAAGGGAATTAAACCTAAGTACATAAATGGGAATATGGTGGTGTCGCCGACCCCACTGAATGCTAGCGTAAGCAATAACACCGAAAGTGCCAGCCACTCAGCAATCAACAGCAACTTACCGTGGAGAGAGCAGTGTGCTTCTCCATCAATATCGATAACTGGGTCACCGACTAACCGACCGATAACTTCTATTGCGCCGACCAGCACCGTCAGCTCGTTGACAGCAACTACTGCAACGTCTGCCGAAGTATTGACCTGCCTCAAGCCGTCAACGACTAGTCGCCCAGAGTCAGCTACGATAGTAAACCCAACGACTTCTGTCCAAACTGGAATGAATAGCTATATTAAAATAACTAAGCGAAAGCTAAGCCCGCAAAAGAAAAAAAGTGGCAATACGCCGAAAATAACCAAACCAAATGAACGAGTAGCACCCCTTAGCGGGAATCGTTTTAAAATTCTTGCCGATCAGCAAGACGATCAAGCCGGCGCTGTAGATAAAGTTAAATCGGCTAGACCACCCCCTTTATACATCCGTGGAGCCAACTGCAGCGCCCTGATTTCGAAGCTGGTAGAAACAGTAGGGGCAAATAACTTTGTTGTAACCCCACTCAATAGGGGTAACATTGAAGAAATTAAATGTAAACCCAAACTGAAGACAATTTCCGCATCATCGAAAAGTACCTCCGTAATGCTAACATCAACTTCTATACCTACCAACTAAAAAGCAGTAAAGATCTCCAGGTTGTGTTAAAGGGGATTGAGTGATCGGTCCCTACTCAAGAAATAGCAGACGCGTTGGTCGAAAAAGGGTTTGCGGTCAAGTCCGTTGTCAACATCATCAACAGGAACAAAGTCGCACAGCCACTCTTTAAAATCGAGCTCCAACCTGATGTAAAGCGGTCGAAGCCAAATGAAGTGCACCCGATCTACAACCTACAGCTTCTATTGCACAGAAGAATCACCGTAGAGGAGCCCCATAAGAGACGCCAACCACCGCAGTGTAAAAACTGCCAGGAATACAACCACACCTCTAACAATTGCAATCTTAGGTCAGTGGGTGTTGGCTGCGGCGAACATCATGAAGATGGCATTTGCACCAAGGACAGAAACAACGTCGCACTAAGGCTATGCAGCAACTGTGGAGGGGACCACACGGCCAACTACAGAGGATGTCCTGTCTTCAAGGATCTTAAATCACACCTAAACGGGCGCAAACCCCCATCTGGACAAAAACACCTTCAACGCCTCCAAAACTACACCGGAGGTTTTCTTCGCCAAGGCTGTTAGATCATCCAACATGACTGCTAAACCAGTCCTAGTGTGCTACGAACTGGACAGACGGAGCCCGCGAAAGAGACCCCGTCTCTCCACCATCTACAGAATCCGCAACCTAGCGCACCAGAGCTTAGCCAGCAAACTCCAAGTGGTTTAGAGGCCCTATTGATCTCACTCAATCAAAATATGACCACTTTTATGACGTTCATGCAAAACTGTATGCACGAACTGATGCGGAATCAAAACCTGCTTATCCAGAAGCTTATCGAGAATAAATAATGGCTTCTCTACGTCTATGTCTTTGGAATGCTAACGGCATCTCTAAGCACAAAAATGAACTGCAACTATTCCTAGACTCCAGTGAAATCGACGTTTTGCTGATTTCGGAAACACATTTAACATCAAAAAATAATTTTCAAATACCAAAATATACCTTCTACGCAACAAACCATCCAGACGGAAAAGCTCATGGCGGGACTGGTATCCTAATCAAAAACCGTATAAAACACTCGTTCCTCAACAGATTTGAAACACAGCACCTACAAGCAACTGCTATAACCGTCCAAACCAGCTGCGGCAACACTACATTGGTTGCCCTGTACTGCCCACCACGCTTCTCAATCTCTGAAAAGGAATTTACCGATTTCTTTAACACACTCGGAGATCGCTTCATTGCAGCAGGGGACTATAACGCCAAACATACGCACTGGGGATCTCGCCTGGTAAATCCTAAAGGAGCAGTTGTACAACACAATAGTCAACCCTCTCAACAAGATGGATTGCGTTTCACCGGTTAGGCCTACTTATTGGCCCACAGATCCACAGAAAGTGTCTGACTTGATTGATTTCGCAGTAACCAAGAGGATTCCACTTAATCGGATCACTGCGGATACACTGCTAGATTTAACTTCCGATCACTCTCCAGTGCTATTCACACTATTAACAAGACCTCAAGTACTTGATCGCCCTTATAGGCTCACAAACAACAAAACAAATTGGCTTAAATTTAAAATGTACATGAGTGCCCACATTGACTGTTCGCCGAAACTGATTACTCGCTCACCAGCAGCAAAACTTCGCCTAAGGCATGCTAATCGCAACCTCTCCAAGGCGTTAAGACAAGAGGAAAGCTGGGCTCAAAGGAAATACATAGAAAAGCTCAGTCCAACGATCACTAAACATCCTCTGTGGAAAGCCCACCCAACATTAAGCGCTCCTACAGAGACAATTTCACCGATAAGGAGTCCAATCGGTGGATGGGCCCGCAGTGACGAAGAGAGGGCATCCGTATTTGCCACACATCTTAAAATGGTTTTCCAGCCAAATCCAACATCAGACTCATCTGTACTTCCCCCTTCGAGCACATTAACGGATAGTGAGTACTCGGAACTCCAATCGGACGAGATCACTGCAGTTATTAAAAACCACATAAAGCCGAAAAAAGCCCCTGGCCATGACCTAATCACACCGAAAATGATCCTAGAACTCCCTATCATCGCCATACAATGTATCTGCAAAATGTTCAACGCTATAATAAAAATTGGCTACTTCCCAAGAACATGGAAAAAGTCCACTATCATCATGATTCCTAAAGTGGGAAAGGACAAAACCCAGCCATCATCCTATAGGCCAATTAGTTTGCTGCCATGTCTTTCGAAGCTTTTTGAAAAGGTCCTGCAGATCCGACTAGACTCATTTCTGGCATCGGAGAACACAATCCCTTCACACCAGTTCGGCTTCCGCGAAAAACATGGTACAATTAAACAAGTCAATCGCATAACATCCGAAATACGAACAGCATTCGAACTAAAAGAATACTGTGCGGCTGTCTTCCCGACGTTGCCCAGGCTTTCGATAGAGTTTTCCTGGAGGGTCTGATGTTCAATATCCGGCAAAAACTGCCACAGTACGACCACAAACTCATGGAATCTTACCTTTACAATAGGAAATTCGCTGTAAGATGTAATGGCTCCGTCTCGGATGATTTTGAAATCAAAGCTGGTGTACCGCAAGGCAGTGTACTCGGCCCATTGCTCTACATGCTGTACACTGCAGACTTACCAACGAGTTTAGGACTTACAACGTCTACTTTTGCCGATGATACGGCAATCCTCAGCAGATCCAAATGCCTAATACAAGCCTCTGCAAAATTAGAGGAACACCTCAAGGTGGTAGAGGAAGGGCTAGCAACCTGGCGTATCCGGGTCAACGAGCAGAAATGCAAACATGTTACATCTACGCTTAACAGAAGAAACTGTCCAGCTCTAAAGCTAAACAACGTACCAGTTCCTCAAGCCGTGGATGTCACTTACCTTGGCATCCACCTAGACAGAAGACTAACTTGGCGCAAGCACATCGAAGCAAAAAAGTCACAGCTTAAACTGAAAGTGAGTAGCCTACATTGGATCACCAATGCTCGGTCCCCTCTACAACTGGAGTATAAAGTCCTCCTATACAACTCCGTATTGAAACCCATCTGGACTTATGGAGCCGTACTATGGGTCGATATTATACAAAGAGCGCAGTCGAAGATTCTAAGATCAATCACGGGGGCCCCGTGGTATATACGAAACGACAACATTCAAAATGATCTAAATATACCTAGCGTAAAATCTGAAATAGGTACTCAACAACTAAAGTATTCTCGAAACTGGATGCACACCCAAATGTTCTTGCCAATTGCCTTACGCGAACTAATAATAGAACTCGTCTTAAAAGAAATGACAGACCAACCCAATAACAAGTGATTAGGCTCTAATTTAAGAGTAGATTCAACAACTATATATATTAAACGTTAAAAAAAAAAAAAAAAATCTACGTAGACGTAGCATATTTTCCCGATTTGTACCCTTAGAACATCATCGATTGCTCTCTGAAATATGCTTCCGGCATTTTTCAAACCAAGGGGTAAGCGACAGAATTTGTATTTTCCTCCGTTTACTGAGAACGCCGTTTTCGCGCGATCTTTTTCAGCTAGATAGATTTGATGGTATCCAGATTTTAAGTCCAGAGTCGTGAAAAATTTTGCCTTTCCAAGATTCGCTAGAATCATTGGAATGCTTGGCATAGGGTACCGGTCGGCAATGGTTCGCTCGTTTAACTTTCGAAAGTCAATAACGAGTCGTTTGTTTTTGTTACCGTTTGAGTTCAAGCATGGGTTGAGTTTTTTGTTAACAACCCATGCAGGACTGTTGTACGCAGACCGAGATGGTCTTATAATGCCGTCTTTTAACAATTGAGCGATTTCGTTATTAACAAAATCGGCTACACCCATCGGATATGGGTAAGACTTGGAGTACACTTCTTGGTTGTCTATTGTGTGAACTGTGGCAATAACTGAAGTGTTATATGGCAAAGCCTCGTTAGAGGTCGAAAATGCGCCGATCCTGTTCAGTATTACCTTTTTAAATTCCTCTCTTACGCTATCAGGAACTATTATGTCATCAATGCGTGTGAAATTAACGCTATCGCAAGTATGGTGTTGCAGTGCTTCAGCCGTACTGCCATATGTAATACTACCGCTGTGTAAGTTTAGGGTTACCCCTGCTTGCGTTAGCAATCGAAGCCTATTATGGCATCAAAAGTATCAAGGGTATCTAAATGAAAAACGGGGCATTCTTTCCGAAAATTCTCATGAAGCATTTTTCTTTAATTTTACTGGACCCATGTATGGAGTTCACAGTAAATGGGGTGTCGACAAGTGTTATGTTTCTTAACTCCTTTACGGGTTTTACATAATTCTTGCCGCCCCAGTGTCGATTAGAATTTTTAGTGTTCTACCAGCCAACTGTCGCTCGACGAACGGCAGTTGGGAGCGTTCTCTAAATATTTAGCAAATCATTGTCCGGTATGGAGTCGTTCTCATCGCTAGCCTCTGCGACGGCGGCCTCTGCTATACGCGCGTATTGTTGGTCTTGGGCCGAGACTTTTTGAGAAAAGTTGTTAACATTCTGGCGACTCTGTCCAGTCATACGCTCTGATGCGTTCTGTCTCTTTTGAGATTCGCCATAAGTGGCGCTACCGCGGGTTTTACCCAAGCAGTCCGCTGTCTCAGTTTGGAAACTGATGGATCAACATCATCGGTTGTGCTTGGTCTTGGGCTGAATTTGTTTACTGTTTGATGTTGGTCCTGCTCACATGTTGGGGTCAGTTTTGGAATTGTTTTTCTGTAAAATGGGGGTTTTTCTCACAATGTTTTCCCTGTCTGGGCATTGAGCGATTCCTTACTTGTTTTTTCCCTGGGTGGCTCCTATCTTGAATTGCTTTAGCATACGTAGGAGCGAACATGCTCCTTTCTATACTGTTCTCAGCCTCGCGAGCCAGTGCTAAAGCCGAAGGCAATCTTTGGGCTGTGCTGGTATAACTAGTGCTTAATAGGCCTCCTCAGGCCTGCCATGAAGGCGTGCAGAGCATCGCTCCTAATTTCTGTATTAAGAATGACGGCTGCTTGCTCCTCATGCGTCATGGCATTTTATTTGTAATAAGAGTGAGTTTTTTCTCAACCTCATCATAGTACTGCATTAATTCTAGGTCTCCTTGTCTGACCATTTCTAACTGATGTCTAAGAACGCGCAGAGACGTTTTATCGGCGTATGTGCAATCAAGTCTAGCAATGATTGCATCGAAATTTAGCACAGTGTTATGTGAGGTAAGCAATGCGCGTGCGGCACCACAAACTTTATTTTTTAAAATGATCACTGCCTCGCTTCAATTCTAAATGAGTTCACTTGGTTTCTCAGATATTCGAGTTCGGCGTGTATCTCGCCTCTTATGCGTTGTTCTTGTGCGTTAAGCGCGGTGCTGACTGCGCTCTCTATTATAACTTTTAACGTTTGTGGATTCAATTCTGTTTGATCGAGTGCCTGAGGCCTAGATTGACTATAATATCTTCGTCCCTATCAGATTCTTTTTTAATGTCCCTATAGGACCAATCATTGGCAGTTGTTTAATACAGTGTCTTAGCGAATTCAATCTAACAATATAACCGCACACATTCAAACTCACAATTAAATTCAATGCAAATAATTCAATGCAAATTAGTTACAAACCTACTGCAAATTATACACAAGATCACTTTATGCTGCCACTTTATTGTTTTTATATTTGTTTTGGTTTCAAATTTATATATTATAATTTGTCTTTATTTTTCCGAACAACAGTTACATGTTGGTAGGGTGTGGATTCTTAGAGGTAATCCAATTCCGGTTGGGCGCCAGTTATGATGTTGGATATGTCCACTGGTTCTGCTAGGTTGCCGTTGGTGGGATCAGCTTATGGATTGATTTATGTTGATTAGGATGAGATACGATTAGGTATCTGAATCACCGTCCTTGTGGATCAGCAATATATTATAGATGATAAATTGTGTTTCGGCTAAGTGCCGGAGTTATGCTTCTTTATTGTCAAAGGGTTATACAAAAACTGAATATGTTGAAGAAAATAAAAGGGAATTAAACCTAAGTACATAAATGGGAATATGGTGGTGTCGCCGACCCCACTGAATGCTAACGTAAGCAATAACACCGAAAGTGCCAGCCACTCAGCAATCAACAGCAACTTACCGTGGAGAGAGCAGTGTGCTTCTCCATCAATATCGATAACTGGGTCACCGATTGCACCGACCAGCACCGTCAGCTCGTTGACAGCAACTACTGCAACGTCTGCCGAAGTATTGACCTGCCTCAAGCCGTCAACGACTAGTCGCCCAGAGTCAGCTACGATAGTAAACCCAACGACTTCTGTCCAAACTGGAATGAATAGCTATATTAAAATAACTAAGCGAAGCTAAGCCCGCAAAAGAAAAAAAGTGGCAATACGCCGAAATAACCAAACCAAATGAACGAGTAGCACCCCTTAGCGGGAATCGTTTTAAAATTCTTGCCCATCAGCAAGACGATCAAGCCGGCGCTGTAGATAAAGTTAAATCGGCTAGACCACCCCTTTATACATCCGTGGAGCCAACTGCAGCGCCCTGATTTCGAAGCTGGTAGAAACAGTAGGGCAAATAACTTTGTTGTAACACCACTCAATAGGGGTAACATTGAAGAAATTAAATGTCAAACCCAAACTGAAGACAATTTCCGCATCATCGAAAAGTACCTCGTAATGCTAACATCAACTTCTATACCTACCAACTAAAAGCAGTAAAGATCTCCAGGTTGTGTTAAAGGGGATTGAGTGATCGGTCCCTACTCAAGAAATAGCAGACGCGTTGGTCGAAAAAGGGTTTGCGGTCAAGTCCGTTGTCAACATCATCAACAGGAACAAAGTCGCACAGCCACTCTTTAAAATCGAGCTCCAACCTGATGTAAAGCGGTCGAAGCCAAATGAAGTGCACCCGATCTACAACCTACAGCTTCTATTGCACAGAAGAATCACCGTAGAGGAGCCCCATAAGAGACGCCAACCACCGCAGTGTAAAAACTGCCAGGAATACAACCACACCTCTAACAATTGCAATCTTAGGTCAGTGTGTGTTGGCTGCGGCGAACATCATGAAGATGGCATTTGCACCAAGGACAGAAACAACGTCGCACTAAGGCAATGCAGCAACTGTGGAGGGGACCACACGGCCAACTACAGAGATGTCCGTCTTCAAGGATCTTAAATCACACCTAAACGGGCGCAAACCCCCATCTGGACAAAAACACCTTCAACGCCTCCAAAACTACACCGGAGGTTTTCTTCGCCAAGGCTGTTAGATCATCCAACATGACTGCTAAACCAGTCCTAGTGTGCTCCGAACTGGACAGACGAGCCCGCGAAAGAGACCCCGTCTCTCACCATCTACAGAATCCGCACCTAGCGCACCAGAGCTTAGCCAGCAAACTCCAAGTGTTTAGAGCCCTATTGATCTCACTCAATCAAAACGTGACCACTTTTATGACGTTCATGCAAAACTGTATGCACGAACTGATGCGGAATCAAAACCTGCTTATCCAGAAGCTTATCGAGAATAAATAATGGCTTCCTACGTCTATGTCTTTGGAATGCTAACGGCATCTCTAAGCACAAAAATGAACTGCAACTATTCCTAGACTCCAGTGAAATCGACGTTTTGCTGATTTCGGAAACACATTTAACATCAAAAAATAATTTTCAAAACCAAAATATACCTTCTACGCAACAACCATCCAGACGGAAAAGCTCATGGCGGGACTGGTATCCTAATCAAAAGCCGTATAAAACACTCGTTCCTCAACAGATTTGAAACACAGCACCTACAAGCAACTGCTATAACCGTCCAAAACCAGCTGCGGCAACACTACATTGGTTGCCCTGTACTGCCAC
>NW_025814780.1:0-65499 GCF_018902025.1 Drosophila willistoni
CCGTCCGTTGCCTGTCCACCTTCCTAATTTATCTTCTGCTTCAAAAAACAAAACGTCTAGTCTTTGCATTCATTATCAAAATGTAAGAGGACTTCTTACAAGTCTCGAACCTGTTCTGTGATAGCCAAACCTTTTCGGCTGACATATTAGCTTTCTCTGAAACTTGGCTTAACTCCTCTGTTTTGGATAATGAAATTCTTTCTAATAACTTTATTTCTTATAGGCTTGATCGTGTTGGTCGTCGTGGCGGTGGAGTACTTATTGCTGTCAACTCGAATCTGTGTTCAAGTGTTGTGCCGATTGATCTGCCCTTAGGTGTTGAGTTTTATTTGCGTCGAAATTACATGTTCCAACTTTAGCTTATATATTTCTTGTTCATATATTCCTCCAGCTTCTGATATAACGACCTATATGCATCATGCTGATGCTTTGCAAACTATTTTTAATCGTCTTAAAGATCGCGATTTCCTTATAGTTTTAGGTGATTTCAACTTGCCTAATATTTCTTGGCTTGTTGATGATAATCTATCTTTCTTAATTCCTTCATCTCAACATGTTTTTCTTGATAGCCTACTTGAATGTCCGCTATATCAGTTGAATTCTTTCCTTAACTCTTCTAAAAGAATCCTTGATCTTGTTTTTGTCTCTGATCCACTGTTAGTGCTGTATCCCGAACACAGCCCCTAGTGAAACCTGAAGATCCTATCACCCTACCACATTGAACTTACTATTTCTTACAATTCCGTTACTAATTCATTTAATAACATCGCAATTCTCGTCGTAGATGTTTTCGTAAAACAAATTTCAATCTTCTTAATAGCCTTATTTTCTCTTTTGATTGGTCATTTCTATTTGAGTGCTGCGATATAGATCGTGCAGTGAAGTTTTTCTACTCTGCTCTTAATTCTCTAATTGATAAATGCGTTCCTTATGTGAATGTCTCTACCGTCTCCAGCGCGCCAGTCTGGTTCACACGTAGGCTCTCTAATCTCCGTAACATTAAATCGAGATATTTTAAAAGATTTAAAAAAACTGGTTCGCGACTTGACTATGCAAATTACTGTATAGCCAAATCTCAATTTTGTCTTTTAAACACTCAATGCTACAATAATTATATCGTTCGCTGTAAGGTTGAATTTTATAAGAACCCAAAAGATTTTATAACTTTGTTAATTCCAAAAGACGCTCTAATGTACTACCCTCCACCTTCAGACTTAATGACCAGACTGCTAATAATGATTCAGATATTGCAGATCTGTTTGCTAAATTCTTTCAGTCGACTTATTCTACTACTGTTTCGGAACCACACCCTATCCCTTTTCAATCCCACATTTAAATTGTATGTTTTTTCCTAGTATTACTGAAGACTGTATTATCTCTAGCTTGTCATCTATGAGTCTTCCTTCGTTCCCGGTCCTGATAATATACCTAGTTGCATCCTTAAAATGTGTTCGAATTCCCTATCTAAGCCTTTATCTCGGTTATTCTTTTTATCGAGTGAGACTTGTACCTTTCCCGATATTTGGAAGGAGTCTTTTATTATTCCGCTTTTTAAAAAGGGTAGCAAATCGGATGTTTCTAACTACCGTGGCATCGCCAAACTTTCGGCAATACCAAAGCTGTTTGAGAAAAATTATTACGTCTTCCCTTCAACACCTATCCAGATCCACTATTTCTCCTTGTCAGCATGGATTCATGAAAGGTCGTTCGTCGCTTACTAATCTTTTAGAATTGACTACCCTTGTACACCATGGCTCACGTCGGACCAGAAACTTTTTTCCTATTCACCTTAGTAGATGTCTGACTAACTACTCTCTTCATGAACCTTTTCGTGTTCTTTGCCAATCTTTTAACAACCTTTCTCACCTAATTTCTCCTCATCTTTCTGTCACTTCTCTTCGCGCTATACTCTTTAATCATCTACAGCGAAACCAATAATAATAATCTGGACTTGGATTGGCTGCAACTCATCCCTGACCACATTGGCTGTGAATCGGGGCATAGCTGGCACCTTATGCAAATAAAACACCTCCACCGGGTCGGGGGATGTTTAGTTGTGTATATAGCTAAGCTATCTTTTTCAATTAATTATTATCTGTCTTTAGCTTAAGCTTTTTCGTCGACTGCTGTGTTAGTTGACGTAATAAATATAATAAATAAATAAATAAATAAATAAATAAATAAATAAATAAATATAGCTGTCTTATAATTATACCCTTGCTAAAAATAAAGCATTATAAAATTGGTCAGATGTTTGTAACTCACAGAAGGAGACGTTTCCGACCCCATAAAGTATATATATTCTTGATCAGCATGAGAAGCTGAGTCGATATAGCCATGTCCGTCGTCTGTCCGTCCGTCAGTGCGTATCCGATTTACTCAGCCATCTTAAGAGCTATCGGGATGAAATTTCTTTTGGGGGCTTTTTATTTACCCCGGGTAAGTATGAAATCATCAGGATCGGACTACTATATCTAAAGTTCTAGAAGAAACATTTTCATAAAAATTGAAGTATCCCCATGAAATTTACCAATATGATAGTATTGGATATAAGATCTCAGATCCAAAATTTGAATCTGATCGGATAAATAGAACACAAGTTAGTCAATATAAATCGGTTCAAGCGCTGCTTGCTGCTACTACGTCATCATCAAATAAACAGAGCACATGCATGCACGCACATACACAACGCAACATGAACTGTATGTGTATGCGTGTCGTGCTTTGCTTAGGGAATGATGGACGAAGAAGAAAAAATTGAAGTAAAAAGATAAATAATGTTTTGTTTGTGTATTGATGAATTGAGTTGCCGGGAAAGAAATTTAAAAATGTAAAAAAAATTACCCTCACAAAAACTCACGAGCCTCTAGCGCCAATAGAATACGGCCCTTATGGGCCTAGTAAAACTCGTTTAGGATTCGAAGTCGTATATATTTCAATATACCAATCGTTTACATGAGCCCATATATTTTTTAGACTAATTATAAGAATATTATTATTATCTATTGATACTGAGACTATTTGACTTCTATAATATTCTTTCCACGTTTCTTCTTTCCATGTTTCTAGACCGATTTCGATCAAATTTGGTAGGTTGGTAATATATATAATATAACATTAATAGGGTGTGGCAAATATTATACACAGTAATAATCTTGCACGCATACTAAGCAAATCTGCATACTAATTTGTTAGCTTTGTTACATTTCGGGAAATCTGTTATTAAAAAAAAGGACTCTGCGAGTGTACTAAGTCAGTATTTTAATTTGTTGTCACCCTATGGGTGCATGGTATAAAACATCTTTCTCTATTACGAGAAAGAAGTTATAAGCGAAATGTAGTATATCGACTCGCCGACTTGTGTATACCATACACCAGGTGAAACAAATATTTAAAATTTCGAAAACCAAATGTATGTTTATTAAATTGTTTTAACATACCTCATGCCATATTGTATCGCCACTAGCCAACGGCCTATTCTGCACTTATGGACGCGAGTAAAATACGTTCATACGCATATTTTGCATGTTTCTACTCCGATTTTAATAAAATTTGGTAGTTTGGTAGAAATAGATACGATTAATTAGCCTGCCAAATTTAATTGTCAAAAATTGCAAGAGCCAATCGGTTTTTTCTAAATTATGGAGGCGGAAGTGGGCGTGGCAACATATTAAAATACATATATTCTGCGCGCATACTAAGCCAGAATACATACTAAATTTGGTAACTTTGGTCAAAAATTGCAAGAGCCAATCGGTTTTTTCTAAATTACGGAGGCGGAAATGGGCGTGGCAAAATTTTTAAATAGTCAATATCTGAGCGTCTATTAGGCTAGTTTACATACCAAATTTAATGTCGGTAGCTTTCATAGATTTTAAGAAAATCAGTTTTATGTAAATTCCGGGGGCGGAAGGGGGCGTGGCAAAAAGTTTGAACAATTATTTTCTGCGCGCTAACTAAACGAGTATATAAACCAAATTTTATGTCTATCTGTTATACTTTTTAAGAAAAACAGTTTTATGTAAATTCTGGTTGAGTAAGGGGGCGTGGCCACAATTCCAATTATCTCTATACAGTTACATACCACACGATTCTACATACCTAATTTGGTGGCTCTACCTCGTATAGTCTCCGAGATCTGCGTGTTCATATAGACGGACGGACGGACAGACGTACGGCTAAAGCTAGATTTCAGTGTTGGCAAATGCTATTTTTTATTTGGCGTGTTGTTTGACCGCCCTGGCAGCCAATATTTTACTCTGAATTATGCCAGAGTAGCTGAATATTGTATTCTGAGCTATATTTGTTCTCTAAAATCAAGAAATAATGTAACTCAATAATATTTTTGTTTTTTTGAAATTTGGCATCTGGCAACACTATCTCAAAATTTGACAGCTTTTTAGCCGGAAATAGCTTCTTTAACTATAATCCCGCTAAAAACTTAATTTTTCTTTTGTTAATTACACAACAACTACACAATAAATCGACAAGGCGCACCTGAGGTCGTGCTCATGGAATTTTCTCCTTCGTTTGATATCAAATTTATGTAGTTTAAGCGCCTTTTGGCCCGAGTAACTTAAGTAAATATTTACCTTTTACTTATCGATAGCATTGTCAGTGTTGCATAATACTTAGAGTTTATTTTCATCAAGTCGCCATGGCGAAATTCGCTCAAAAATCATATAAATACTGGGACAACTCATGGGTTTGCTCATTCAATTACTTGCCTCTGTTGGGGTAACAACTGAATCATTTTGTTTCCTTATTATAAGCTGATTTCAATTTTTAACTTCAACAAAGAACTTTACCCACAAAGTTATTACCGTTGTATTATTTTTCGTCGTATTTTCCTTATTATTTAAAATCAATTCCGTTAAAAAGCATTTAAATATTTCCCACCTAAGTCGGAAATGTTCACGGGATTTTTTTTTTAAAACTGGATTAGTTTGTTGCCTCGTTACAGCAGCTTATATCAATTTCATTTGAATATTCCCTATTTAATTAATTAACGTATGAAGAGCCGGCCATTGTACTCAGTCACAGGAGTGACCTCATTAAATTCTAGACAGCGAACGTTTCTGAAATCCTGAAAATCCGAAAGAAGTCATCTAGCAGATTGCAAAAGTTTTTAAACACATTCTGAGGAAGAAACGACCACAACAAACGGCCTGTTCTCTAGGAATATGTTTACGTAAGGGACCGCTGACCATTTATATCATTCGGTTCTATTTCCATTTCAGATTCCACCGAGCGTGGTCTGGATTTAATATTGCAGCCTCCGCATACCGCATGCCTCCTCCTTACATCCATACGAGGGGCTTTGTAAACTCTCCTCACTGGATTCGAGAACTTTTTTGAACCTATTTTCAAAAGACGGAATATTCAGTCATACTGAGTTTTGATTTCCTATTCCTAACACTTACCGATTAGACTTAATGGGTTTTTCATGCCTTGGCCTTTTCGTTTGTGTCCCCGTTTGAGATTGAACGTCAACGGAAACCCACAAGATTAGTTCCGTCGTAACACGACATATTCGGCCTTACACTTTATTCCGGCCAACGCAGCAACTTCTGCTATGAGATCTAAATCGGCCAGCGTTACATCTGAAGCAGAAATCTCCAATGTTCCCGGCTGAATATTCAGCAGGCTTTAAAGCTCTGTCTTAAGCTCATATATGGTAGCTGAGATCGGGAGCTTCATAACCAATGGCAGGAAAAAAAGACTTGGTCACAATTATGAAATTACTTTTCCTCACATCTACTAACCAATTGAAGCAGTTAACATATTACCATCTTTGTTTTTCTTTTTTAGATTTTCAGAAGTAAAGCAAAGTTTTTTATACCCTTGCAAAAAGCGTATATTAATTTTGGTCAAAAGTGTGCAACGCATAGAAGGAAGCATCTCCGACCATATAAAGTATATATATTCTTGATGAGCACGACGAGACGAGTTCAAATAGCCATGTCCGTCCGTCCGTCCATCTGGATCAACGCAAACTCCTCCTAGACCGTAAGAGCTACAGAGCTGAAATTCAATGCATGTAGGCTTGTATATACTGCAGGCGTTGTATATCTCGGATTCAGCCGGATCAGATCACTATATCATATAGCTCCATACAAATGCAAAGTCCAAACATGACTTTTCTCAATAACTTCGTTATTTTCTTAGCTATTGTCGTGAAATTTAATATTGGTGATTAATTACAGATATAAACGACTATGCCAAGTTTGATCAATATCGGGTACTATATCATATAGCTTCCATAGGAACGATCTTGCAAGGGTATACAAACTTTGACGCGGGTCGAAGTTAGCCCCCGGCTTTCTGGTTTTTTTTATATTTGATGTCACTGTATTCCATGAACGGGCCGAATTCAACTAACATCCCAGTACTTCTTGGATCTCAAAATTTGTGAATTGCTTTTGTCTTGTTGAAAATACAATACTTTATGATAAACAATAATAAAAACATTATATAATTAAAACATCGTTTGTCCGTTTCCCATAAGAATAACCGCTAGAAATCGTAACCGTTTTTTTATCATGTCAAAATATAAATTCTAAACAATAAATAGCGATTGGTCAAAAACATTGATTTTTATGAATAACTTCGTTACTTTGGACGCGATTGCCATAAGCCAGTCTAGTGTTAGTGTTATCAAGATCGGATAACTATATTATATACTGTCTTATAATTATACCCTCGCAAAAAATAAAGCATTATAAAATTGGTCCAGATGTTTGTAACTCACAGAAGGAGACGTTTCCGACCCCATAAAGTATATCTATTCTTGATCAGCATGAGAAGCTGAGTCGATATAGCCATGTCCGTCTGTCCGTCCGTCAGTGCGTATCCGATTTACTCAGCCATCTTAAGAGCTATCGGGATGAAATTCTTTTGGGGGCTTTTTATTACCCGGGTAAGTATGAATCATCAGGATCGGACTACTATATCATAAAGTTCTAGAAGAAACATTTCATAAAAATTGAAGTATCCCCATGAAATTTACCAATATGATAGTATTGGATATAAGATCTCAGATCCCAAAATTTGAATCTGATCGGATAAATAGAACACAAGTTAGTCATATAAATCGTTCAAGCGCTGCCTAACTACTTCATCATCAATAAACAGAGCACATGCATGTACGCACATACACAACGCAACTGTATGTGTATGCGTGTCGTGCTTTGCTTAGGGAATGATGGACGAAGAAGAAAAAATTGAAGTAAAAGATAATAATGTTTTGTTTGTGTATTGATGAATTGAGTTGCCGGGAAAGAAATTTAAAAATGTAAAAAAATTACCCTCACAAAAACTCACGAGCACTCTAGCGCCAATAGAATACGGCCCTTATGGGCCTAGTAAAACTCGTTTAGGATTCGAAGTCGTATATATTTCAATATACCTATCGTTTACATGCGCCCCATATATTTTTTTAGACTAATTATAAGAATATTATTATTATCTATTGATACTGAGACTATTTGACTTCTATAATATTCTTTCCACGTTTCTTCTTTCCATGTTTCTAGACCGATTTCGATCAAATTTGGTAGGTTGGTAATATATATAATATAACATTAATAGGGTGTGGCAAATATTATACACAGTAATAATCTGCACGCATACTAAGCAAATCTGCATACTAAATTTGTTAGCTTTGTTACATTTCGGGAAAATCTGTTATTAAAAAAAAGGACTCTGCGAGTGTACTAAGTTCAGTATTTTAAATTTGTTGTCACCCTATGGGTGCATGGTATAAAACATCTTTCTCTATTAACGAGAAAGAAGTTATAAGCGAAATGTAGTATATCGACTCGCCGACTTGTGTATACCATACACCAGGTGAAACAAATATTTAAAATTTCGAAAACCAAATGTATGTTTATTAAATTGTTTTAACATACCTCATACCTCATATTGTATCGCCACTAGCCAACGGCCTATTCTGCACTTATGGACCGCGTAGTAAAATACGTTCATACGCATATTTTGCATGTTTCTACTCCGATTTTAATAAAATTTGGTAGTTTGGTAGAAATAGATACGATTAATTAGCCTGCCAAATTTAATTGTCAAAAAATTGCAAGAGCCAATCGGTTTTTTCTAAATTATGGAGGCGGAAGTGGGCGTGGCAACATATAAAATACATATATTCTGCGCGCATACTAAGCCAGAATACATACTAAATTTGGTAACTTTGGTCAAAAATTGCAAGAGCCAATCGGTTTTTCTAAATTACGGAGGCGGAAATGGGCGTGGCAAAATTTTTAAATAGTCAATATCTGAGCGTCTATTAGGCTAGTTTACATACCAAATTTAATGTCGGTAGCTTTCATAGATTTTAAGAAAATCAGTTTTATGTAAATTCCGGGGGCGGAAGGGGGCGTGGCAAAAAGTTTGAACAATTATTTTCTGCGCGCCAACTAAACGAGTATATAAACCAAATTTTATGTCTATCTGTTATACTTTTAAGAAAAACAGTTTTTATGTAAATTCTGGTTGCGTAAGGGGGCGTGGCACAATTCCAATTATCTCTATACAGTTACATACCACACGATTCTACATACTAATTTGGTGGCTCTACCTCTTATAGTCTCCGAGATCTGCGTGTTCATATAGACGGACAGACGGACATGGATAGATCGACTCGGTTGTTGATCCTGATCAAGAATATATGTATATACTTTGTGGGGTCGGAGATGCTTCCTTCTGTCTGTTACATACATTTTGGCGAATTTAATATACCATTTCACCCTATGGGTAATTGGTACAAAAATAAAGTCTATAAAAAGCAACATTAAAAAAATTCGATTCCGATTGGATTTGATATATGTATATATATTACTAGAAACCCTGCCACGCTTCGCTGTGCCTGCTTTTAAAAATTTAAATTGCGACTATAATTTGAGATTAAACTATCCTATCTCTCAAGTTAGATCGAACTGCATATGGTGTGCGAACTTTATTATAATCGGTTAAGTGTTTTAGGAGTCCCTTGAGGACAAACATTGTGACGAGAGATATATATATTTTAAGATATATGCATATCAAAGCAATGCTTATAAAGCAAAAATTGTAGAATCGCCGCTAGGATTCGAAGTCGTATATGTATATTTAAATATACCTATCGTACCCATATATTTTATTAGACTAATTATAAGAATATTTTCTGTTCTTTTAATTGCACTTTTATATGCATATATATTGATACTGAGATTATTTTTTATATATGTATATTATTAAAAAAAAAAAACCAAAAACAATTATTGCTTCCGCGAGGATTCGAGCCCCAAAGATTTTCTCTAAACAAGAGCATATGGAACTCGGCGTGGAGATAGTGACACTGGCACTGTTGCATCAATGTTTAATGTGACTGGCGGACCAATGTAGTATCCAAGTTCTGTTGAGAATAAGTGTTTGAACTTATCCAGAATGCTTGCGATCTGTAGTCACTGCCCACTGAATGTATGTCCTTGATACTGATGCCTAGTGGGTCGAACCAGTTGCAACCCAGAAAGTCGCTACAACCGCTTTACTGACGATGACTGGTAGATTATGAATATACAGACCATTGTAATGAATTGATACATCAAAAACTCCTAGTATCTGGATTGGGTTGTGTTGGTAGTCACTAAACCCCGATCGTAGTTGTAAACCTTGGCTTCGTTGTTGGCCAGATACGATCATAAGTGCGCAACGTCATCATAGTTACGTCAGATCCAGATCCACTTCAAAAGTACATGATGTACCATTAATCTGTACCGTGATACGTTTCTTCAGCCTCACCAGATTAGATATGAGGTTTACCGATTTCCGTGTCAATTTTTGCCCTTTGGATGAATGGATGAACATCGTTCAACGATTCGTTATTTCGGCAGACACGCTTAAGATGGCCCTTCCGGCCACAGCCGTGACACATTGCAGCACGATATAGGCAGTGCTGCCGGCAGTGTGGACCGGCACAACCCGCACATTGTTGTCCTTTTCCGTTATGCAGTTGTTGAGGGCGATGTGATTTGATGCTGTGGATAGCCTCACCAGGCTGTCTAATAGCCTTTGCACTCGCTGCTGCAGCTTCAATAGTAGTTGCTCGCTCCAAAACTTTCTGCACTGTCAATTCAGTGTCTGCAAGAAAACTTCTCTGTAAGTTTTCATCCCTCATGCCGCAGACAAAACGATTCCGCAGCATTCTGTCCAACGCTGCTCCAAAATTGCAACCCACTGCTAATGCCCGCAGCGCTGCCAGATAGTTTCCGACGGTCTCATCCGGATGTTGATCACGTTGATCACAAGATGATCACTTAGAATCTTCTCAATTTGGTCTAACGGTAATGTACTGACCTGGTTTGGAAATGCCAATGATGTCAAAAGATCGTAGACTGGTGCTCCGACCAATGTGAGGAAAGATGCTTTTTTGCGACCCTCGTCTTTGACATCATTGGCGAGCAGGAACAATTTAAATCGCTCCAAATATGAGCCCCATTTATTTGGCTGTCCCAAGTCAAACGGTTCCAAATTTCCAACTGTCGTCATAATTGGGTTCCGTTGAGTATATTTAGCACTCGTAGAATCAATTAATTCTTTGTTTTTCTCAAAACGCCAGTCAATCGAATCTCTCCAAATTCACCAGCAAGCGACTCTGACATGCAAATGTGTGTGTAAACGTTTGCAAAATTTAAAAAACAAATTTTATCGGGAAATTGACGAGTTAGTGGACAGATCGTCGTCAAGTGCTCGAAATGTTATAAAACATTACGTTACTGCAATAACCCGGTACCTTCCAATAAAACACGTTACTTCCAAATTCATAAACACATGTATATTATCCCGCTTCGATGCGGCCCCTTTGATTGTCACAAATATACTAAATACATATATACTAATTAGAACCAAGAGAGAGAGGTAATAATGGATCATAGAGAGAGAGTAAGAGTTGTAGGTTCCCACAGTTACTACCGGAAAATTGGAACCAGCAGGCCGAATTGGACGTCCATAAAAATTTACTCCTCGCCAGGAAAGGGTTATTGTGGCTGCAGTTACTCAACCCCAATGGGATCGGCTGTGAAATTGTATCACGAGTTACAGGAGACCTTCAAAGAAAACTTTTGCCCTCAAACTATTAGAAATACACTTAACAGGGCTGGCTTTCATGGTCGAGTACCAAGGCGCAAACCATACATATTAAAGGCCAACAAAAAAAAGAGGCTTGATTTTGCAAAAAAATATGTAATGAGCCGGATTTGTTTTGGAACTCAGTGATTTTTAGTTATGAGTCTAAATTCAATCTATTTGGATCCGATGATAGCCAAAAAGTATGGCTCGAAGCCAATAAAGAGCTGGAGGAAAAAAATATTCGTAAGACCGTCAAGCATGGTGGCGGGCATGTCATGGTGTGGGGCTGTTGTGCAGCATCGGGAGTGGGTCAGCTGACCTTTATCGAAGGCAATATGGACAAGTATGCTTTCTTGGAAGTTTTAAAAAGTAATTTGGCCTCTAGTGTTGAAAAGTTAGGCCTTTGTGGATCTCAATGGCTTTTTCAACAAGATAATGATTCAAAATATTCTTCGTTTTTGGTTCAGGAGTGGCTCATTTATCACTGCAAGCAGCTAAAAACCCCTCCACAATCACCCGATCTTAATCCCATAGAGCATGTTTGGGGATTATTGGAGAAAAAAATAAGAAACTTTCATATAACTTCCAAGGATACCCTTAAACAGCAATTATTAAAGAGTGGGAGAAAATTGGAAGCCAGGAGATGACGAACTTGGTAGGAAGCATGAAGAGACGCCTTTAAGCCGTCATAGAAGCCAAAGGTGGCCTAAGCAAAAATAATTTTGTAGTTTATTTTGATTTTTTTTGTATTTGTCTTAATCTACTATGAAATTGTCCCATTACTCTTTTGGAAGATGTGCCTATTTTTTAGTTTATAGAACATACTGCAAAAATATGCTAGGAAAATGAATTTTTTTTTGTGAATTAGATAATTTAAACCATATTATACAGAATTGCATTTTTATTTTGGGATGCCGACAAATAAAACAAAACTGGCATGGGATGAAAGCTGAAAATGTTAAATGTGCCAATACTTTTTGGACTCACTGTATGTATGCTCTTGTGCGTGACAATTTTTGATGTTTTGCTTCAATAATTACAAGTTTTATTTCGGATGATAATTAGCATCCCATCCCTGTCGCCTTTTAAAATATGTACTTGGATGATTTATTGATATAATAATATACAGAGTCATATATGTATGTCGCAAAGGTTAAAACTCGTGTATGCCGCGAAACGACATGGCTGGAGTGGCTTATTGGAGACGCCAAGATTGCGTTGCCAGATGGCTTACACATGACAGGGCTGCACACACAACAGATAATATGATTTCTGTGTGGAAAAAAAGCTGAAAGTAAGATAATATGAATATTTTTAGAAAGAGAAAAGTCTGAAAAAAACTAATAGTAATAATAATACTGAAAATTGGCGATGTTTTCCAAAACTTGGTCCTAAAAAAGTAGCACCGACTTCACTCGTGAACGCAAAATTTATCGGAAGCGCACTTTTCAAAAGCACAAATAAATATCAAATTTCAAAGTTTTTAATTCTTAATTAAAATCAATAGGAAAACGCGCAATTATTTTTTTTTCGTTTTTTAATGTGACCAAGCCGCAAATACAAAAATACTAAATAATAAGAAATCAGATGGTATTTTTCGCAAATAACACTTTACACAACACTTAATACAATACTAATATATCGAAAATCACCGAAGGGTAAATATTTACCATAGCTACTCGGGCCCAAAACGCGCTTAAACTACATAAATTTGGTATCAAACAAAAGAGAAAAATTCCACGAGCACGACCTCAGGTGCGCCTTGGCGATTTATTGTGTAGTTGTTGTGTAATTAACAAAGAAAAATTATGTTTTTAGCGGGATTATAGTTAAAAGAAGCTGTCAAATTTTGAGATAGTGTTGCCAGATGCCAAATTTCAAAAAAACAAAAATATTATTGAGTTTACATTATTTCTTGATTTTAGAGAACAAATATAGCTCAGAATACAATATTCAGCTACTCTGGCATAATTCAGAGTAAAATATTTGGCTGCCAGGGCGGTCAAACAACACGCCAAATAAAAAATAGCATTTGCCAACACTGAAATCTAGCTTTAGCCGTCCGTCTGTCCGTCCGTCCGTCTATATGAACACGCAGATCTCGGAGACTATACGAGGTAGAGCCACCAAATTAGGTATGTAGAATCGTGTGGTATGTAACTGTATAGAGATAATTGGAATTGTGGCCACGCCCCCTTACGCAACCAGAATTTACATAAAACTGTTTTTCTTAAAAAGTATAACAGATAGACATAAAATTTGGTTTATATACTCGTTTAGTTAGCGCGCAGAAAATAATTGTTCCAACTTTTTGCCACGCCCCCTTCCGCCCCCGGAATTCACATAAAACTGATTTTCTTAAAATCTATGAAAGCTACCGACATTAAATTTGGTATGTAAACTAGCCTAATAGACGCTCAGATATTGACTATTTAAAAATTTTGCCACGCCCATTTCCGCCTCCGTAATTTAGAAAAAACCGATTGGCTCTTGCAATTTTTTGACAATTAAATTTGGCAGGCTAATTAATCGTATCTATTTCTACCAAACTACCAAATTTTATTAAAATCGGAGTAGAAACATGCAAAATATGCGTATGAACGTATTTTACTACGCGGTCCATAAGTGCAGAATAGGCCGTTGGCTAGTGGCGATACAATATGAGGTATGAGGTATGTTAAAACAATTTAATAAACATACATTTGGTTTTCGAAATTTTAAATATTAGTTTCACCTGGTGTAGGGTATACCCATGTCGGCAAGTCAACTTACTTACTTTTTTTTATCTGGTTCTTAACAAAATTTAGGTGATTTTCGATATATTAGTATTGTATCAAGTGTTGTGTAAAGTGTTATTTGCGAAAAATACCATCTGATCTCTTATTATTTAGTATTTTTTGTATTTGCGGATTGGTCACATTAAAAAACGAAAAAAAAATAATTGCGCGTTTTCCTATTGATTTTAATTAAGAATTAAAAACTTTGAAATTTGATATTTATTTGTGCTTTTGAAAAGTGCGCTTCCGATAAATTTTGCGTTCACGAGTGAAGTCGGTGCTACTCTTTTAGGACCAAATTTTGGAAAACATCGCCAATTTTCAGTATTATTATTACTATTAGTTTTTTTCAGACTTTTCTCTTTCTAAAAAATATTCATATTGTCTTACTTTCAGCTTTTTTTCCACACAGAAATCATATTATTTGTTGTGTGTGCAGCCCTGTCATGTGTCAGCCATCTGGCAACGCAATCTTGGCGTCTCCAATAAGCCACTCCAGCCATGTCGTTTCGCGGCATACACGAGTTTTAACCTTTGCGACATATATGACTCTGTATATTATTATATCAATAAATCATCCAAGTACATATTTTAAAAGGCGACGGGGATGGGATGCTAATTATCATCCGAAATAAAACTTGTAATTATTGAAGCAAAACATCAAAATTGTCACGCACAAGAGCATACATACAGTGAGTCCAAAAATTGGACACATTTAACATTTTCAGCTTTCATCCCATGCCAGTTTTGTTTTATTTGTCGGCATCCCAAAATAAAAATGCAATTCTGTATAATATGGTTTAAATTATCTAACTCACAAAAAAAAATTCATTTTCCTAGCATTTTTTTGCAGTATGTTCTATAAACTAAAAAATAGGCACATCTTCCAAAAGAGTAATGGCACAATTTCATAGTAGATTAAGACAAATACAAAAAAAATCAAAATAAACTACAAAATTATTTTTGCTTAGGCCACCTTTGGCTTCTATGACGGCTTAAAGGCGTCTCTTCATGCTTCCTACCAAGTTCGTCATCTCCTGGCTTCCAATTTTCTCCCACTCTTTAATAATTGCTGTTTAAGGGTATCCTTGGAAGTTATATGAAAGTTTCTTATTTTTTTCTCCAATAATCCCCATACATGCTCTATGGGATTAAGATCGGGTGATTGTGGAGGGTTTTTAGCTGCTTGCAGTGATAAATGAGCCACTCCTGAACCAAAAACGAAGAATATTTTGAATCATTATCTTGTTGAAAAAGCCATTGAGATCCACAAAGGCCTAACTTTTCAACACTAGAGGCCAAATTACTTTTTAAAACTTCCAAGAAAGCATACTTGTCCATATTGCCTTCGATAAAGGTCAGCTGACCCACTCCCGATGCTGCACAACAGCCCCACACCATGACATGCCCGCCACCATGCTTGACGGTCTTACGAATATTTTTTTCCTCCAGCTCTTTATTGGCTTCGAGCCATACTTTTTGGCTATCATCGGATCCAAATAGATTGAATTTAGACTCATAACTAAAAATCACTGAGTTCCAAAACAAATCCGGCTCATTTACATATTTTTTTGCAAAATCAAGCCTCTTTTTTTTGTTGGCCTTTAATATGTATGGTTTGCGCCTTGGTACTCGACCATGAAAGCCAGCCCTGTTAAGTGTATTTCTAATAGTTTGAGGGCAAAAGTTTTCTTTGAAGGTCTCCTGTAACTCGTAATACAATTTCACAGCCGATCCCATTGGGGTTTGAGTAACTGCAGCCACAATAACCCTTTCCTGGCGAGGAGTAAATTTTTATGGACGTCCAATTCGGCCTGCTGGTTCCAATTTTCCGGTAGTAACTGTGGGAACCTACAACTCTTACTCTCTCTCTATGATCCATTATTACCTCTCTCTCTTGGTTCTAATTAGTATATATGTATTTAGTATATTTGTGACAATCAAAGGGGCCGCATCGAAGCGGGATAATATACATGTGTTTATGAATTTGGAAGTAACGTGTTTTATTGGAAGGTACCGGGTTATTGCAGTAACGTAATGTTTTATAACATTTCGAGCACTTGACGACGATCTGTCCACTAACTCGTCAATTTCCCGATAAATTAGTTTTTTAAAATTTTGCAAACGTTTACACACACATTTGCATGTCAGAGTCGCTTGCTGGTGAATTTGGAGAGATTCGATTGACTGGCGTTTTTGAGAAAAACAAAGAATTAATTGATTCTACGAGTGCTAAATATACTCAACGGAACCCAATTATGACGACAGTTGGAAATTTGGAACCGTTTGACTTGGGACAGCCAAATAAATGGGGCTCATATTTGGAGCGATTTAAATTGTTCCTGCTCGCCAATGATGTCAAAGACGAGGGTCGCAAAAAAGCATCTTTCCTCACATTGGTCGGAGCACCAGTCTACGATCTTTTGACATCATTGGCATTTCCAAACCAGGTCAGTACATTACCGTTAGAGCAAATTGAGAAGATTCTAAGTGATCATCTTTGTCCACGTCCATCGGAAATTTGCTGCATTTTATCATTTTCACAAACGTGATCAACATCCGGATGAGACCGTCGGAAACTATCTGGCAGCGCTGCGGGCATTAGCAGTGGGTTGCAATTTTGGAGCAGCGTTGGACAGAATGCTGCGGAATCGTTTTGTCTGCGGCATGAGGGATGAAAACTTACAGAGAAGTTTTCTTGCAGACACTGACACACTGCAGCAGCGAGTGCAAAGGCTATTAGACAGCCTGATGAGGCTATCCACAGCATCAAATCACATCGCCCTCAACAACTGCATAACGGAAAAGGACAACAATGTGCGGGTTGTGCCGGTCCACACTGCCGGCAGCACTGCCTATATCGTGCTGCAATATGTCACGGCTGTGGCCGGAAGGGCCATCTTAAGCGTGTCTGCCGAAATAACGAATCGTTGAACGATGTTCATCCATTCATCCAAAGTGCAAAAATTGACACGAAAAATCGGTAAACCTCATATCTAATCTGGTGAGGCTGAAGAAACGTATCACGGTACAGATTAATGGTACATCATGTACTTTTGAAGTGGATTCTGGATCTGACGTAACTATGATGACGTTGCGCACTTATGATCGTATCTGGCCAACAACGAAGCCAAAGGTTTACAACTACGATCCGGGGTTTAGTGACTACCAACACAACCCAATCCAGATACTAGGAGTTTTTGATGTATCAATTCATTACAATGGTCTGTATATTCATAATCTACCAGTCATCGTCAGTAAAAGCGGTTGTAGCGACTTTCTGGGTTGCAACTGGTTCGACCCACTAGGCATCAGTATCAAGGACATACATTCAGTGGGCAGTGACGTACAGATCGCAAGCATTCTGGATAAGTTCAAACACTTATTCTCAACAGAACTTGGATACTACATTGGTCCGCCAGTCACATTAAACATTGATGCAACAGTGCCAGTGTCACTACCTCCACGCCGAATTCCATATGCTCTTGTTTAGAGAAAATCTTTGGGGCTCGAATCCTCGCGGAAGCAATAATTGTTTTTGGTGTTTTTTTTTTTAATAATATACATATATAAAAAATAATCTCAGTATCAATATATATGCATATAAAAGTGCAATTAAAAGAACAGAAAATATTCTTATAATTAGTCTAATAAAATATATGGGGGCGCATGTATACGATAGGTATATTTAAATATACATATACGACTTCGAATCCTAGCGGCGATTCTACAATTTTTGCTTTATAAGCATTGCTTTGATATGCATATATCTTAAAATATATATATCTCTCGTCACAATGTTTGTCCTCAAGGACCAAGGTCCTAAAACACTTAACCGATTATAATAAAGTTCGCACACCATATGCAGTTCGATCTAACTTGAGAGATAGGATAGTTTAAATCTCAAATTATAGTCGCAATTTAAATTTTTTAAAAGCAGGCACAGCGAAGCGTGGCAGGGTTTCTAGTAATATATATACATATATCAAATCCAATCGGAATCGAATTTTTTTAATGTTGCTTTTTATAGACTTTATTTTTATACCAATTACCCATAGGGTGAAATGGTATATTAAAGTCGCCAAAATGTATGTAACAGGCAGAAGGAAGCGTCTCCGACCCCATAAAGTATATATATTCTTGATCGGGATCGACAACCGAGTCGATCTAGCCATGTCCGTCTGTCCGTCCGTCCGTCTATATGAACACGCAGATCTCGGAGACTATAAGAGGTAGATCCACCAAATTTGGTATGTAGACTCGTGCAGTATGTAGAGTGATGAAGTTTATTTCAAATTTTTGCCACTCCCCTTTCCGCCCACGCAATTTAAAAAAAGCGTTTATCTCAAAAACTATTCCAGCTAGAGACACAATATTTGGTATGTATATTCGCTCAGTAAATGCACACATGCTGTATATATAAAAATTTTGCCATGCCCTTCTCCGCCCCCGTAATTTGAAAAACTTGATTATCTCCCGTATTTTTTTACCTTATGCAATCAAATTTGGCACACTAATATCTAGCAAAATACCAAATTTGATCAAAATCGGACAAAAAACAGTCGAGCTATGCATATAACCGTTTTTCCATAAGGCCGGAGTTGGCCGTTGGCTGGTGAGGGCGCTAGATTGCTCGTATGATTGAGTGAGCGAGATACTAAGATATGCTTGTAAGAAGCATGTAAAAATGCATTTGTTTAATAAAGTTGAAATATTTGCTTTACTGGTGTATGGTATACCTAAGTCGGCGAGACGACTTACTTACTTCATTTTTATGTTGCTTTTTATAGACTTTATTTTTGTACCAATTACCCATAGGGTGAAATGGTATATTAAATTCGCCAAAATGTATGTAACAGGCAGAAGGAAGCATCTCCGACCCCACAAAGTATATATATTCTTGATCAGGATCAACAACCGAGTCGATCTAGCCATGTCCGTCTGTCCGTCTATATGAACACGCAGATCTCGGAGACTATAAGAGGTAGAGCCACCAAATTTGGTATGTAGACTCGTGTGGTATGTAACTGTATAGAGTTAATTGGAATTTTGTCCGCTCCCCCTCACGCCACCGGAATTTACATAAAACTGTTTTTCTTAAAAAGTATAACAGATAGAAACATAAAATTTGGTTTATATACTCGTTTAGTTGGCGCGCAGAAAATAATTGTTCAAACTTTTTGCCACGCCCCCTTTCGCCCCCGGAATTTCATAAAACTGATTTTCTTAAAATCTATGAAAGCTACCGACATTAAATTTGGTATGTAAACTAGCCTAATAGACGCTCAGATATTGACTATTTAAAAATTTTGCCACGTCCATTTCCGCCTCCGTAATTTAGCAAAAAACCGATTGGCTCTTGCAATTTTTGACCAAAGTTACCAAATTTAGTATGTATTCTGGCTTAGTATGCGCGCAGAATATATGTATTTTAATATGTTGCCACGCCCACTTCCGCCTCCATAATTTAGAAAAAACCGATTGGCTCTTGCAATTTTTTGACAATTAAATTTGGCTGGCTAATTAATCGTATCTATTTCTACCAAACTACCAAATTTTATTAAAATCGGAGTAGAAACATGCAAAATATGCGTATGAACGTATTTTACTACGCGGTCCATAAGTGCAGAATAGGCCGTTGGATAGTGGCGATACAATATGAGGTATGAGGTATGTTAAAACAATTTAATAAACATACATTTGGTTTTCGAAATTTTAAATATTTGTTTCACCTGGTGTATGGTATACACAAGTCGGCGAGTCGATATACTACATTTCGCTTATAACTTCTTTCTCGTAATAGAGAAAGATGTTTTATACCATGCACCCATAGGGTGACAACAAATTTAAAATACTGGCTTAGTACACTCGCAGAGAGTCCTTTTTTTAATAACAGATTTTCCCGAAATGTAACAAAGCTAACAAATTTAGTATGCAGATTTGCTTAGTATGCGTGCAGATTATTACTGTGTATAATATTTGCCACACCCTATTAATGTTATATTATATATATTACCAACCTACCAAATTTGATCGAAATCGGTCTAGAAACATGGAAAGAAGAAACGTGGAAAGAATATTATAGAAGTCAAATAGTCTCAGTATCAATAGATAATAATAATATTCTTATAATTAGTCTAAAAAAATATATGGGGCTCATGTAAACGATTGGTATATTGAAATATATACGATTTCGAATCCTAAACGAGTTTTACTAGGCCCATAAGGGCCGTATTCTATTGGCGCTAGAGTGCTCGTGAGTTTTTGTGAGGGTAATTTTTTTTACATTTTTAAATTTCTTTCCCGGCAACTCAATTCATCAATACACAAACAAAACATTATTTATCTTTTACTTCAATTTTTTCTTCTTCGTCCATCATTCCCTAAGCAAAGCACGACACGCATACACATACAGTTCATGTTGCGTTGTGTATGTGCGTGCATGCATGTGCTCTGTTTATTTGATGATGACGTAGTAGGCAGCAAGCAGCGCTTGAACCGATTTATATTGACTAACTTGTGTTCTATTTATCCGATCAGATTCAAATTTTGGGATCTGAGATCTTACATCCAATACTATCATATTGGTAAATTTCATGGGGATACTCCAATTTTTATGAAAATGTTTCTTCTAGAACTTTATGATATAGTAGTCCGATCCTGATGATTTCATACTTACCCGGGTAATAAAAAGCCCCCAAAAAAAATTTCATCCCGATAGCTCTTAAGATGGCTGAGTAAATCGGATACGCACTGACGGACGGACAGACGGACATGGCTATATCGACTCAGCTTCTCTTGCTGATCAAGAATAGATATACTTTATGGGGTCGGAAACGTCTCCTTCTGTGAGTTACAAACATCTGACCAATTTTATAATGCTTTATTTTTAGCAAGGGTATAATTATAAGACAGCTATATTTATTTATTTATTTATTTATTTATTTATTTATTTACGTCAACTAACACAGCAGTCGACGAAAAAGCTTAAGCTAAAGACAGATAATAATTAATTGAAAAAGATAGCTTAGCTATATACACAACTAAACATCCCCGACCCGGTGGAGGTGTTTTATTTGCATAAGGTGCCAGCTATGCCCCGATTCACAGCCAATGTGGTCAGGGATGAGTTGCAGCCAATCCAAGTCCAGATTATTATTATTGGTTTCGCTGTAGATGATTAAAGAGTATAGCGCGAAGAGAAGTGACAGAAAGATGAGGAGAAATTAGGTGAGAAAGGTTGTTAAAAGATTGGCAAAGAACACGAAAAGGTTCATGAAGAGAGTAGTTAGTCAGACATCTACTAAGGTGAATAGGAAAAAAGTTTCTGGTCCGACGTGAGCCATGGTGTACAAGGGTAGTCAATTCTAAAAGATTAGTAAGCGACGAACGACCTTTCATGAATCCATGCCGACAAGGAGAAATAGTGGATCTGGATAGGTGTTGAAGGGAAGACGTAATAATTTTCTCAAACAGCTTTGGTATTGCCGAAAGTTTGGCGATGCCACGGTAGTTAGAAACATCCGATTTGCTACCCTTTTTAAAAAGCGGAATAATAAAAGACTCCTTCCAAATATCGGGAAAGGTACAAGTCTCACTCGATAAAAAGAATAACCGAGATAAAGGCTTAGATAGGGAATTCGAACACATTTTAAGGATGCAACTAGGTATATTATCAGGACCGGGAACGAAGGAAGACCTCATAGATGACAAGTTAGAGATAATACAGTCTTCAGTAATACTAGGAAAAAACATACAATTTAAATGTGGGATTGAAAAGGGATAGGGTGTGGGTTCCGAAACAGTAGTAGAATAAGTCGACTGAAAGAATTTAGCAAACAGATCTGCAATATCTGAATCATTATTAGCAGTCTGGTCATTAAGTCTGAAGGTGGAGGGTAGTACATTAGAGCGTCTTTTGGAATTAACAAAGTTATAAAATCCTTTGGGGTTCTTATAAAATTCAACCTTACAGCGAACGATATAATTATTGTAGCATTGAGTGTTTAAAAGACAAAATTGAGATTTGGCTATAGAGTAATTTGCATAGTCAAGTCGCGAACCAGTTTTTTTAAATCTTTTAAAATATCTCGATTTAATGTTACGGATATTAGAGAGCCTACGTGTGAACCAGACTGGCGCGCTGGAGACGGTAGAGACATTCACATAAGGAACGCATTTATCAATTAGAGAATTAAGAGCAGAGTAGAAAAACTTCACTGCACGATCTATATCGCAGCACTCAAATAGAAATGACCAATCAAAAGAGAAAATAAGGCTATTAAGAAGATTGAAATTTGTTTTACGAAAACATCTACGACGAGAATTTGCGATGTTATTAAATGAATTAGTAACGGAATTGTAAGAAATAGTAAGTTCAATGGTAGGGTGATAGGGATCTTCAGGTTTCACTAGGGGCTGTGTTCGGGATACAGCACTAACAGTGGGATCAGAGACAAAAACAAGATCAAGGATTCTTTTAGAAGAGTTAAGGAAAGAATTCAACTGATATAGCGGACTTTCAAGTAGGCTATCAAGAAAAACATGTTGAGATTAAGGAATTAAGAAAGATAGATTATCATCAACAAGCCAAGAAATATTAGGCAAGTTGAAATCACCTAAAACTATAAGGAAATCGCGATCTTTAAGACGATTAAAAATAGTTTGTAAAGCATCAGCATGATGCATATAGGTCGTTATATCAGAAGCTGGAGGAATATATGAACAAGAAATATATAAGCTAAAGTTGGAACATGTAATTTCGACGCAAATAAACTCAACACCTAAGGGCAGATCAATCGGCACAACACTTGAACACAGATTCGAGTTGACAGCAATAAGTACTCCACCGCCACGACGACCAACACAATCAAGCCTATAAGAAATAAAGTTATTAGAAAGAATTTCATTATCCAAAACAGAGGAGTTAAGCCAAGTTTCAGAGAAAGCTAATACATATGTCAGCCGAAAAGGTTTGGCTATCACAGAACAGGTTCGAGAACTTGGTAAGAAGTCCTCTTACATTTTGATAATGAATGCAAAGACTAGACGTTATTTGTTTTTTGAAGCAGAAGATAAATTAGGAAGGTGGACAGGCAACGGACGGGAGCGCTTATTGGGCGCAAACTCGTGTACAACTAGGCCCTCTGGCCAGAAATTAGTGTCAACCATAGCTGAGAAATACTCATTAGGTACTGTAATTTTAAAAGAGGAGATTTCGCGAGGCCTAGAAAACTTAAACTTTTGAATTAAAACTTTAGCAGGGCATATATTACTAATGTAAGCTGCCACAGACGACTCAGAAGTATCAGGAGCAAGCCTAGAGATAAATAATTGTTTGCGATGAGGCACTACAGTTATTGGAGGCGGAGGAGCATTGGGATCCGCAAGTGATTGAGAGCTAGCATGATCCTGTGATTGATCAGAGTTCCCGTGAGGGATAGAATGAGGTACACCAGGGCTTGTAATGGGTACTTCAATCTGAAAAGAAGAGCATAAAGAGGGACAAGAAGATGGTGTAGGCGAAAGTAAAATGGGAGACGATGTAATAGAGAGTGCTGGCGCTTGCTTGCGAGGCAACTCAAGGGTACATTTCTTGGGCGACTTCTCAGAAGGTGGAACAAACTTGAATTGCGACAATAAATGTACGCTAGAGTCACACTCGTTAGACAGCTGTTTGGCCAGTTTGTTTAAAGAAAGAAACTTTAAACGAATATCCCTATACATACGGCTAAAATCAAGCTGCTGGCTGGCACAAGATGAGCACAGATGGGCAAGTCCAGCGCATTAAGCCAAGCTCAGGCTTAGACACAGACAAACCAGAAAATTTGTCGTAGTCGCGGCCATTGAGGCCAGCACATTTTAAGTGAATAAGATTATCGCAAAGCCAACAAGATATTGCTCTATACTGATCATCAAAACGATCAGAATGCTTGCAAGTAAGTAGACAACAAGCCATTATAAAGCCAAAAGAAACACAAGGCAAAAAAAAAAAACAAAAAAATAAATAAATAAATTTATATATATAAGAATAAATAGAAAAATTTAAATACACAGCACAAAGATAATTATCGATAAGAAGTCAATAATTACAAATAAAACAAAGAGAATAGCTAGAGTGCACAGCACAAGAGAGAGTGCAAGAACAGTTATAAGCCGAGCTTTGAGAGGCGGCCTTAGAAAAGAAATTACGCGGGAGAGAAGCTGAGCACAAGCACAAAGCAGATAGAACAACAAAGCCACTAGCACTGATGGTATGATGGGGGCGATGAGGGGAGCAACTGCAGAAGCAACACCAGTGAAAGCGTAAACAAACTAAGCACAATTAAAAAAACAATAAAACAATAAATATTAATAAAAACTCAGGAGCTATGCAAAAACACGACCGTCACGTCAGAGAGCAGAAGCTTTTTTGTGATATATAATATAGTTATCCGATCTTGATAACACTTAACACTAGACTGGCTTATGACAATCGCGTCCAAAATAACGAAGTTATTCATAAAAATCAATGTTTTTGACCAATCGCTATTTATTGTTTAGAATTTATATTTTGACATGATAAAAAAACGGTTACGATTTCTAGCGGTTATTTTGAACATCAGTGAACATCAAATATAAAAAAAAAACTTTGCTTTACTTCTGAAAATCTAAAAAAGAAAAACAAAGATGGTAATATGTTAACTGTTCAATTGGTTAGTAGATGTAAGGAAAAGTAATTTCATAATTGTGATCAATTCTTTTTTTCCTGCCATTGGTTATAAAGCTCCCGATCTCAGCTACCATATATGAGCTTAAGACAGAGCTTTAAAGCCTGCTCAATATTCAGCCGGGAACATTGGAGATTTCTGCTTCAGATGTAACGTTGGCCGATTTAGATCTCATAGCAGAAGGTTACAAAGCCCCTCGTATGGATGTAAGGAGGAGGCATGCGGTATTCGGAGGCTGCAATATTAAATCCAGACCACGCTCGGTGGAATCTGAAATGGAAATAGAACCGAATGATATAAATGGTCAGCGGTCACATTACGTAAACATACTCCTAGAGAACAGGCCGTTTGTTGTGGTCGTTTCTTCCTCAGAATGTGTTAAAAATTTTTGCGATCTGCTAGAAGACTTCTTTCGGATTTTTCAGAATTTCAGAAACGTTCGCTGTCTAGAATTTAATGAGGTCACTCCTGTGACTGAGTACAATGGCCGGCTCTTCATACGTTAATGTTTTTAAATAGGGAATATTCAAATGAAATTGTTATAAGCTGCTGTAACGAGGCAACAAACTAATCCAGTTTTAAAAAAAATCCCGTGAACATTTCCGACTTAGGTGGGAAATATTTAAATGCTTTTTAACGGAATGATTTTAAATAATAAGGAAAATACGACGAAAAATAATACAACGGTAATAACTTTGTGGGTAAAGTTCTTTTGTTGAAGTTAAAAATTGAAATCAGCTTATAATAAGGAAACAAAATGATTCAGTTGTTACCCCAACAGAGGCAAGTAATTGAATGAGCAAACCCATGAGTTGTCCCAGTATTTATATGATTTTTGAGCGAATTTCGCCATGGCGACTTGATGAAAATAAACTCTAAGTATTATGCAACACTGACAATGCTATCGATAAGTAAAAGGTAAATATTTACTTAAGTTACTCGGGCCCAAAACGCGCTTAAACTACATAAATTTGATATCAAACGAAGGAGAAAAATTCCATGAGCACGACCTCAGGTGCGCCTTGTCGACTTATTGTGTAGTTGTTGTGTAATTAACAAAAGAAAAATTATGTTTTTAGCGGGATTATAGTTAAAAGAAGCTATTTCCGGCTAAAAGAAGCTGTCAAATTTTGAGATAGTGTTGCCAGATGCCAAATTTCAAAAAAACAAAAATATTATTGAGTTTACATTATTTCTTGATTTTAGAGAACAAATATAGCTCAGAATACAATATTCAGCTACTCTGGCATAATTCAGAGTAAAATATTTGGCTGCCAGGGCGGTCAAACAACACGCCAAATAAAAAATAGCATTTGCCAACACTGAAATCTAGCTTTAGCCGTCCGTCTGTCCGTCCGTCCGTCTATATGAACACGCAGATCTCGGGGACTATACGAGGTAGAGCCACCAAATTAGGTATGTAGAATCGTGTGGTATGTAACTGTATAGAGATAATTGGAATTGTGCCCACGCCCCCTTACGCAACCAGAATTTACATAAAACTGTTTTTCTTAAAAAGTATAACAGATAGACATAAAATTTGGTTTATATACTCGTTTAGTTAGCGCGCAGAAAATAATTGTTCAAACTTTTTGCACCGCCCCCTTCCGCCCCCGGAATTTACATAAAACTGATTTTCTTAAAATCTATGAAAGCTACCGACATTAAATTTGGTATGTAAACTAGCCTAATAGACGCTCAGATATTGACTATTGAAAAATTTTGCCACGCCCATTTCCGCCTCCGTAATTTAGAAAAAACCGATTGGCTCTTGCAATTTTTGACCAAAGTTACCAAATTTAGTATGTATTCTGGCTTAGTATGCGCGCAGAATATATGTATTTTAATATGTTGCCACACCCACTTCCGCCTCCATAATTTAGAAAAAACCGATTGGCTCTTGCAATTTTTTGACAATTAAATTTGGCAGGCTAATTAATCGTATCTATTTCTACCAAACTACCAAATTTTATTAAAATCGGAGTAGAAACATGCAAAATATGCGTATGAACGTATTTTACTACGCGGTCCATAAGTGCAGAATAGGCCGTTGGCTAGTGGCGATACAATATGAGGTATGAGGTATGTTAAAACAATTTAATAAACATACATTTGGTTTTCGAAATTTTAAATATTTGTTTCACCTGGTGTATGGTATACACAAGTCGGCGAGTCGATATACTACATTTCGCTTATAACTTCTTTCTCGTAATAGAGAAAGATGTTTTATACCATGCACCCATAGGGTGACAACAAATTTAAAATACTGGCTTAGTACACTCGCAGAGAGTCCTTTTTTTTAATAACAGATTTTCCCGAAATGTAACAAAGCTAACAAATTTAGTATGCAGATTTGCTTAGTATGCGTGCAGATTATTACTGTGTATAATATTTGCCACACCCTATTAATGTTATATTATATATATTACCAACCTACCAAATTTGATCGAAATCGGTCTAGAAACATGGAAAGAAGAAACGTGGAAAGAATATTATAGAAGTCAAATAGTCTCAGTAGCAATAGATAATAATAATATTCTTATAATTAGTCTAAAAAAATATATGGGGCGCATGTAAACGATAGGTATATTGAAATATATACGACTTCGAATCCTAAACGAGTTTTACTAGGCCCATAAGGGCCGTATTCTATTGGCGCTAGAGTGCTCGTGAGTTTTTGTGAGGGTAATTTTTTTTACATTTTTAAATTTCTTTCCCGGCAACTCAATTCATCAATACACAAACAAAACATTATTTATCTTTTTACTTCAATTTTTTCTTCTTCGTCCATCATTCCCTAAGCAAAGCACGACACGCATACACATACAGTTCATGTTGCGTTGTGTATGTGCGTGCATGCATGTGCTCTGTTTATTTGATGATGACGTAGTAGACAGCAAGCAGCGCTTGAACCGATTTATATTGACTCTAACTTGTGTTCTATTTATCCGATCAGATTCAAATTTTGGGATCTGAGATCTTATATCCAATACTATCATATTGGTAAATTTCATGGGGATACTCCAATTTTTATGAAAATGTTTCTTCTAGAACTATATGGTATAGTAGTCCGATCCTGATGATTTCATACTTACCCGGGTAATAAAAAGCCCCCAAAAAAAATTTCATCCCGATAGCTCTTAAGATGGCTGAGTAAATCGGATACGCACTGACGGACGGACAGATGGACATGGCTATATCGACTCAGCTTCTCATGCTGATCAAGAATAGATATACTTTATGGGGTCGGAAACGTCTCCTTCTGTGAGTTACAAACATCTGACCAATTTTATAATGCTTTATTTTTAGCAAGGGTATAATTATAAGACAGCTATATAATATAGTTATCCGATCTTGATAACACTGACATTATGACAATCGCGTCAAAAGTAACGAAGTTATTCATAAAAATCAATGTTTTTGACCAATCGCTATTTATTGTTTAGAATTTATATTTTGACATGATAAAAAAACGGTTACGATTTCTAGCGGTTATTCTTATGGGAAACGGACAAACGATGTTTTAATTATATAATGTTTTTATTATTGTTTATCGTAAAAGTATCGTATTTTCAACAAGACTAAAGCAATTCACAAATTTTTGAGATCCAAGAAGTACTGGGATGTTAGTTGAATTCGGCCCGTTCATGGAATACAGTGAACATCAAATATAAAAAAAAAACCTTTGCTTTACTTCTGAAAATCTAAAAAAGAAAAACAAAGATGGTAATATGTTAACTGTTCAATTGGTTAGTAGATGTAAGGAAAAGTAATTTCATAATTGTGATCAATTCTTTTTTTCCTGCCATTGGTTATAAAGCTCCCGATCTCAGCTACCATATATGAGCTTAAGACAGAGCTTTAAAGCCTGCTCAATATTCAGCCGGGAACATTGGAGATTTCTGCTTCAGATGTAACGTTGGCCGATTTAGATCTCATGTTGTTGCGTTGGGCGGGAATAAAAGTGTAAGGCCGAATATTTCGTGTTATGACGGAACTAATTTTATGGGCCAGATTATGGTTGAGCCTGTCTTGGTTGATAGTCACAGTTCATCGAACTCTAGCTTCGAGATACAGTCATCGGATGGTAGCCAGCTCTCTGGCAGTGAACTCTCTTCCGGATCAAACAGTGAGTTACTGGATAATAGCTTTCCGTTGACGTTCAATCTCAAACGGGGACACAAACGAAATAGCCAAGGGCATGAAAAACCCATTAAGTCTAAACGGTAAGTGTTAGGAATAGGAAATCAAAACTCAGTATGACTGAATATTCCGTCTTTTGAAAATAGGTTCAAAAAAGTTCTCGAATCCATTGAGGAGAGTTTACAAAGCCCCTCGTATGGATGTATGGAGGAGGCATGCGGTATGGGAGGCTGCAATATTAAATCCAGACCACGCTCGGTGGAATCTGAAATGGAAATAGAACCGAATGATATAAATGGTCAGCGGTCCCCTTACGTAAACATACTCCTAGAGAACAGGCCGTTTGTTGTGGTCGTTTCTTCCTCAGAATGTGTTAAAAATTTTTGCAATCTGCTAGAAGACTTCTTTCGGATTTTTCAGAATTTCAGAAACGTTCGCTGTCTAAAATTTAATGAGGTCACTCCTGTGACTGAGTACAATGGCCGGCTCTTCATACGGTAATGTTTTTAAATAGGGAATATTCAAATGAAATTGATATAAGCTGCTGTAACGAGGCAACAAACTAATCCAGTTTTAAAAAAAATCCCGTGAACATTTCCGACTTAGGTGGGAAATATTTAAATGCTTTTTAACGGAATGATTTTAAATAATAAGGAAAATACGACGAAAAATAATACAACGGTAATAACTTTGTGGGTAAAGTTCTTTGGTTGAAGTTAAAAATTGAAATCAGCTTATAATAAGGAAACAAAATGATTCAGTTGTTACCCCAACAGAGGCAAGTAATTGAATGAGCAAACCCATGAGTTGTCCCAGTATTTATATGATTTTTGAGCGAATTTCGCCATGGCGACTTGATGAAAATAAACTCTAAGTATTATGCAACACTGACAATGCTATCGATAAGTAAAAGGTAAATATTTACTTAAGTTACTCGGGCCCAAAACGCGCTTAAACTACATAAATTTGATATCAAACGAAGGAGAAAAATTCCATGAGCACGACCTCAGGTGCGCCTTGTCGATTTATTGTGTAGTTGTTGTGTAATTAACAAAAGAAAAATTATGTTTTTAGCGGGATTATAGTTAAAAGAAGCTATTTCCGGCTAAAAGAAGCTGTCAAATTTTGAGATAGTGTTGCCAGATGCCAAATTTCAAAAAAACAAAAATATTATTGAGTTTACATTATTTCTTGATTTTAGAGAACAAATATAGCTCAGAATACAATATTCAGCTACTCTGGCATAATTCAGAGTAAAATATTTGGCTGCCAGGGCGGTCAAACAACACGCCAAATAAAAAATAGCATTTGCCAACACTGAAATCTAGCTTTAGCCGTCCGTCTGTCCGTCCGTCCGTCTATATGAACACGCAGATCTCGGAGACTATACGAGGTAGAGCCACCAAATTAGGTATGTAGAATCGTGTGGTATGTAACTGTATAGAGATAATTGGAATTGTGCCCACGCCCCCTTACGCAACCAGAATTTACATAAAACTGTTTTTCTTAAAAAGTATAACAGATAGACATAAAATTTGGTTTATATACTCGTTTAGTTAGCGCGCAGAAAATAATTGTTCAAACTTTTTGCCACGCCCCCTTCCGCCCCCGGAATTTACATAAAACTGATTTTCTTAAAATCTATGAAAGCTACCGACATTAAATTTGGTATGTAAACTAGCCTAATAGACGCTCAGATATTGACTATTTAAAAATTTTGCCACGCCCATTTCCGCCTCCGTAATTTAGAAAAAACCGATTGGCTCTTGCAATTTTTGACCAAAGTTACCAAATTTAGTATGTATTCTGGCTTAGTATGCGCGCAGAATATATGTATTTTAATATGTTGCCACGCCCACTTCCGCCTCCATAATTTAGAAAAAACCGATTGGCTCTTGCAATTTTTTGACAATTAAATTTGGCAGGCTAATTAATCGTATCTATTTCTACCAAACTACCAAATTTTATTAAAATCGGAGTAGAAACATGCAAAATATGCGTATGAACGTATTTTACTACGCGGTCCATAAGTGCAGAATAGACCGTTGGCTAGTGGCGATACAATATGAGGTATGAGGTATGTTAAAACAATTTAATAAACATACATTTGGTTTTCGAAATTTTAAATATTTGTTTCACCTGGTGTATGGTATACACAAGTCGGCGAGTCGATATACTACATTTCGCTTATAACTTCTTTCTCGTAATAGAGAAAGATGTTTTATACCATGCACCCATAGGGTGACAACAAATTTAAAATACTGGTTTAGTACACTCGCAGAGAGTCCTTTTTTTTAATAACAGATTTTCCCGAAATGTAACAAAGCTAACAAATTTAGTATGCAGATTTGCTTAGTATGCGTGCAGATTATTACTGTGTATAATATTTGCCACACCCTATTAATGTTATATTATATATATTACCAACCTACCAAATTTGATCGAAATCGGTCTAGAAACATGGAAAGAAGAAACGTGGAAAGAATATTATAGAAGTCAAATAGTCTCAGTATCAATAGATAATAATAATATTCTTATAATTAGTCTAAAAAAATATATGGGGCGCATGTAAACGATAGGTATATTGAAATATATACGACTTCGAATCCTAAACGAGTTTTACTAGGCCCATAAGGGCCGTATTCTATTGGCGCTAGAGTGCTCGTGAGTTTTTGTGAGGGTAGTTTTTTTTACATTTTTAAATTTCTTTCCCGGCAACTCAATTCATCAATACACAAACAAAACATTATTTATCTTTTTACTTCAATTTTTTCTTCTTCGTCCATCATTCCCTAAGCAAAGCACGACACGCATACACATACAGTTCAGTAAAAAGCCCCCAAAAAAAATTTCATCCCGATAGCTCTTAAGATGGCTGAGTAAATCGGATACGCACTGACGGACGGACAGATGGACATGGCTATATCGACTCAGCTTCTCATGCTGATCAAGAATAGATATACTTTATGGGGTCGGAAACGTCTCCTTCTGTGAGTTACAAACATCTGACCAATTTTATAATGCTTTATTTTTAGCAAGGGTATAATTATAAGACAGCTATATAATATAGTTATCCGATCTTGATAACACTGACATTATGACAATCGCGTCAAAAGTGACGAAGTTATTCATAAAAATCAATGTTTTTGACCAATCGCTATTTATTGTTTAGAATTTATATTTTGACATGATAAAAAAACGGTTACGATTTCTAGCGGTTATTCTTATGGGAAACGGACAAACGATGTTTTAATTATATAATGTTTTTATTATTGTTTATCGTAAAAGTATCGTATTTTCAACAAGACTAAAGCAATTCACAAATTTTTGAGATCCAAGAAGTACTGGGATGTTTGTTGAATTCGGCCCGTTCATGGAATACAGTGAACATCAAATATAAAAAAAAAACCTTTGCTTTACTTCTGAAAATCTAAAAAAGAAAAACAAAGATGGTAATATGTTAACTGTTCAATTGGTTAGTAGATGTAAGGAAAAGTAATTTCATAATTGTGATCAATTTTTTTTTTCCTGCCATTGGTTATAAAGCTCCCGATCTCAGCTACCATATATGAGCTTAAGACAGAGCTTTAAAGCCTGCTCAATATTCAGCCGGGAACATTGGAGATTTCTGCTTCAGATGTAACGTTGGCCGATTTAGATCTCATGTTGTTGCGTTGGGCGGGAATAAAAGTGTAAGGCCGAATATTTCGTGTTATGACGGAACTAATTTTATGGGCCAGATTATGGTTGAGCCTGTCTTGGTTGATAGTCACAGTTCATCGAACTCTAGCTTCGAGATACAGTCATCGGATGGTAGCCAGCTCTCTGGCAGTGAACTCTCTTCCGGACCAAACAGTGAGTTACTGGATAATAGCTTTCCGTTGACGTTCAATCTCAAACGGGGACACAAACGAAATAGCCAAGGGCATGAAAAACCCATTAAGTCTAAACGGTAAGTGTTAGGAATAGGAAATCAAAACTCAGTATGACTGAATATTCCGTCTTTTGAAAATAGGTTCAAAAAAGTTCTCGAATCCATTGAGGAGAGTTTACAAAGCCCCTCGTATGGATGTATGGAGGAGGCATGCGGTATGGGAGGCTGCAATATTAAATCCAGACCACGCTCGGTGGAATCTGAAATGGAAATAGAACCGAATGATATAAATGGTCAGCGGTCACATTACGTAAACATACTCCTAGAGAACAGGCCGTTTGTTGTGGTCGTTTCTTCCTCAGAATGTGTTAAAAATTTTTGCAATCTGCTAGAAGACTTCTTTCGGATTTTTCAGAATTTCAGAAACGTTCGCTGTCTAGAATTTAATGAGGTCACTCCTGTGACTGAGTACAATGGCCGGCTCTTCATACGTTAATGTTTTTAAATAGGGAATATTCAAATGAAATTGATATAAGCTGCTGTAACGAGGCAACAAACTAATCCAGTTTTAAAAAAAATCCCGTGAACATTTCCGACTTAGGTGGGAAATATTTAAATGCTTTTTAACGGAATGATTTTAAATAATAAGGAAAATACGACGAAAAATAATACAACGGTAATAACTTTGTGGGTAAAGTTCTTTTGTTGAAGTTAAAAATTGAAATCAGCTTATAATAAGGAAACAAAATGATTCAGTTGTTACCCCAACAGAGGCAAGTAATTGAATGAGCAAACCCATGAGTTGTCCCAGTATTTATATGATTTTTGAGCGAATTTCGCCATGGCGACTTGATGAAAATAAACTCTAAGTATTATGCAACACTGACAATGCTATCGATAAGTAAAAGGTAAATATTTACTTAAGTTACTCGGGCCCAAAACGCGCTTAAACTACATAAATTTAATATCAAACGAAGGAGAAAAATTCCATGAGCACGACCTCAGGTGCGCCTTGTCGATTTATTGTGTAGTTGTTGTGTAATTAACAAAAGAAAAATTATGTTTTTAGCGGGATTATAGTTAAAAGAAGCTATTTCCGGCTAAAAGAAGCTGTCAAATTTTGAGATAGTGTTGCCAGATGCCAAATTTCAAAAAAACAAAAATATTATTGAGTTTACATTATTTCTTGATTTTAGAGAACAAATATAGCTCAGAATACAATATTCAGCTACTCTGGCATAATTCAGAGTAAAATATTTGGCTGCCAGGGCGGTCAAACAACACGCCAAATAAAAAATAGCATTTGCCAACACTGAAATCTAGCTTTAGCCGTCCGTCTGTCCGTCCGTCCGTCTATATGAACACGCAGATCTCGGAGACTATACGAGGTAGAGCCACCAAATTAGGTATGTAGAATCGTGTGGTATGTAACTGTATAGAGATAATTGGAATTGTGCCCACGCCCCCTTACGCAACCAGAATTTACATAAAACTGTTTTTCTTAAAAAGTATAACAGATAGACATAAAATTTGGTTTATATACTCGTTTAGTTAGCGCGCAGAAAATAATTGTTCAAACTTTTTGCCACGCCCCCTTCCGCCCCCGGAATTTACATAAAACTGATTTTCTTAAAATCTATGAAAGCTACCGACATTAAATTTGGTATGTAAACTAGCCTAATAGACGCTCAGATATTGACTATTTAAAAATTTTGCCACGCCCATTTCCGCCTCCGTAATTTAGAAAAACCGATTGGCTCTTGCAATTTTTGACCAAAGTTACCAAATTTAGTATGTATTCTGGCTTAGTATGCGCGCAGAATATATGTATTTTAATATGTTGCCACGCCCACTTCCGCCTCCATAATTTAGAAAAAACCGATTGGCTCTTGCAATTTTTTGACAATTAAATTTGGCAGGCTAATTAATCGTATCTATTTCTACCAAACTACCAAATTTTATTAAAATCGGAGTAGAAACATGCAAAATATGCGTATGAACGTATTTTACTACGCGGTCCATAAGTGCAGAATAGGCCGTTGGCTAGTGGCGATACAATATGAGGTATGAGGTATGTTAAAACAATTTAATAAACATACATTTGGTTTTCGAAATTTTAAATATTTGTTTCACCTGGTGTATGGTATACACAAGTCGGCGAGTCGATATACTACATTTCGCTTATAACTTCTTTCTCGTAATAGAGAAAGATGTTTATACCATGCACCCATAGGGTGACAACAAATTTAAAATACTGGTTTAGTACACTCGCAGAGAGTCCTTTTTTTAATAACAGATTTCCCGAAATGTAACAAAGCTAACAAATTTAGTATGCAGATTTGCTTAGTATGCGTGCAGATTATTACTGTGTATAATATTTGCCACACCCTATTAATGTTATATTATATATATTACCAACCTACCAAATTTGATCGAAATCGGTCTAGAAACATGGAAAGAAGAAACGTGGAAAGAATATTATAGAAGTCAAATAGTCTCAGTATCAATAGATAATAATAATATTCTTATAATTAGTCTAAAAAAATATATGGGGCGCATGTAAACGATAGGTATATTGAAATATATACGACTTCGAATCCTAAACGAGTTTTACTAGGCCCATAAGGGCCGTATTCTATTGGCGCTAGAGTGCTCGTGGGTTTTTGTGAGGGTAATTTTTTTTACATTTTTAAATTTCTTTCCCGGCAACTCAATTCATCAATACACAAACAAAACATTATTTATCTTTTTACTTCAATTTTTTCTTCTTCGTCCATCATTCCCTAAGCAAAGCACGACACGCACACCCATACAGTTCATGTTGCGTTGTGTATGTGCGTGCATGCATGTGCTCTGTTTATTTGATGATGACGTAGTAGGCAGCGCTTGAACCGATTTATATTGACTCTAACTTGTGTTCTATTTATCCGATCAGATTCAAATTTTGGGATCTGAGATCTTATATCCAATACTATCATATTGGTAAATTTCATGGGGATACTCCAATTTTTATGAAAATGTTTCTTCTAGAACTATATGATATAGTAGTCCGATCCTGATGATTTCATACTTACCCGGGTAATAAAAAGCCCCCAAAAAAAATTTCATCCCGATAGCTCTTAAGATGGCTGAGTAAATCGGATACGCACTGACGGACGGACAGACGGACATGGCTATATCGACTCAGCTTCTCATGCTGATCAAGAATAGATATACTTTATGGGGTCGGAAACGTCTCCTTCTGTGAGTTACAAACATCTGACCAATTTTATAATGCTTTATTTTTAGCAAGGGTATAATTATAAGACAGCTATATAATATAGTTATCCGATCTTGATAACACTGACATTATGACAATCGCGTCAAAAGTTATTCATAAAAATCAATGTTTTTGACCAATCGCTATTTATTGTTTAGAATTTATATTTTGACATGATAAAAAAACGGTTACGATTTCTAGCGGTTATTCTTATGGGAAACGGACAAACGATGTTTTAATTATATAATGTTTTTATTATTGTTTATCGTAAAAGTATCGTATTTTCAACAAGACTAAAGCAATTCACAAATTTTTGAGATCCAAGAAGTACTGGGATGTTAGTTGAATTCGGCCCGTTCATGGAATACAGTGAACATCAAATATAAAAAAAAAAATCTTTGCTTTACTTCTGAAAATCTAAAAAAGAAAAACAAAGATGGTAATATGTTAACTGTTCAATTGGTTAGTAGATGTAAGGAAAAGTAATTTCATAATTGTGATCAATTCTTTTTTTCCTGCCATTGGTTATAAAGCTCCCGATCTCAGCTACCATATATGAGCTTAAGACAGAGCTTTAAAGCCTGCTCAATATTCAGCCGGGAACATTGGAGATTTCTGCTTCAGATATAACGTTGGCCGATTTAGATCTCATAGCAGAAGTTGCTGCGTTGGGCGGGAATAAAAGTGTAAGGCCGAATATTTCGTGTTATGACGGAACTAATTTTATGGGCCAGATTATGGTTGAGCCTGTCTTGGTTGATAGTCACAGTTCATCGAACTCTAGCTTCGAGATACAGTCATCGGATGGTAGCCAGCTCTCTGGCAGTGAACTCTCTTCCGGATCAAACAGTGAGTTACTGGATAATAGCTTTCCGTTGACGTTCAATCTCAAACGGGGACACAAACGAAATAGCCAAGGGCATGAAAAACCCATTAAGTCTAAACGGTAAGTGTTAGGAATAGGAAATCAAAACTCAGTATGACTGAATATTCCGTCTTTTGAAAATAGGTTCAAAAAAGTTCTCGAATCCATTGAGGAGAGTTTACAAAGCCCCTCGTATGGATGTATGGAGGAGGCATGCGGTATGGGAGGCTGCAATATTAAATCCAGACCACGCTCGGTGGAATCTGAAATGGAAATAGATCCGAATGATATAAATGGTCATCGGTCCCCTTACGTAAACATACTCCTAGAGAACAGGCCGTTTGTTGTGGTCGTTTCTTCCTCAGAATGTGTTAAAAATTTTTGCAATCTGCTAGAAGACTTCTTTCGGATTTTTCAGAATTTCAGAAACGTTCGCTGTCTAGAATTTAATGAGGTCACTAAAAATTAAAAATTGAAATCAGCTTATAATAAGGAAACAAAATGATTCAGTTGTTACCCCAACAGAGGCAAGTAATTGAATGAGCAAACCCATGAGTTGTCCCAGTATTTATATGATTTTTAAGCGAATTTCACCATGGCGACTTGATGAAAATAAACTCTAAGTATTATGCAACACTGACAATGCTATCGATAAGTAAAAGGTAAATATTTACTTAAGTTACTCGGGCCCAAAACGCGCTTAAACTACATAAATTTGATATCAAACGAAGGAGAAAAATTCCATGAGCACGACCTCAGGTGCGCCTTGTCGATTTATTGTGTAGTTGTTGTGTAATTAACAAAAGAAAAATTATGTTTTTAGCGGGATTATAGTTAAAAGAAGCTATTTCCGGCTAAAAGAAGCTGTCAAATTTTGAGATAGTGTTGCCAGATGCCAAATTTCAAAAAAACAAAAATATTATTGAGTTTACATTATTTCTTGATTTTAGAGAACAAATATAGCTCAGAATACAATATTCAGCTACTCTGGCATAATTCAGAGTAAAATATTTGGCTGCCAGGGCGGTTAAACAACACGCCAAATAAAAAATAGCATTTGCCAACACTGAATTCTAGCTTTAGCCGTCCGTCTGTCCGTCCGTCCGTCTATATGAACACGCAGATCTCGGAGACTATACGAGGTAGAGCCACCAAATTAGGTATGTAGAATCGTGTGGTATGTAACTGTATAGAGATAATTGGAATTGTGGCCACGCCCCCTTACGCAACCAGAATTTACATAAAACTGTTTTTCTTAAAAAGTATAACAGATAGACATAAAATTTGGTTTATATACTCGTTTAGTTAGCGCGCAGAAACAAACTTTTTGCCACGCCCCCTTCCGCCCCCGGAATTTACATAAAACTGATTTTCTTAAAATCTATGAAAGCTACCGACATTAAATTTGGTATGTAAACTAGCCTAATAGACGCTCAGATATTGACTATTTAAAAATTTTGCCACGCCCATTTCCGCCTCCGTAATTTAGAAAAAACAGATTGGCTCTTGCAAATTTTGACCAAAGTTACCAAATTTAGTATGTATTCTGGCTTAGTATGCGCGCAGAATATATGTATTTTATTATGTTGCCACGCCCACTTCCGCCTCCATAATTTAGAAAAAACCGATTGGCTCTTGCAATTTTTTGACAATTAAATTTGGCAGGCTAATTAATCGTATCTATTTCTACCAAACTACCAAATTTTATTAAAATCGGAGTAGAAACATGCAAAATATGCGTATGAACGTATTTTACTACGCGGTCCATAGGGGCAGAATAGGCCGTTGGCTAGTGGCGATACAATATGAGGTATGAGGTATTTTAAAACAATTTAATAAACATACATTTGGTTTTCGAAATTTTAAATATTTGTTTCACCTGGTGTATGGTATACACAAGTCGGCGAGTCGATATACTACATTTCGCTTATAACTTCTTTCTCGTAATAGAGAAAGATGTTTTATACCATGCACCCATAGGGTGACAACAAATTTAAAATACTGGTTTAGTACACTCGCAGAGAGTCCTTTTTTTTAATAACAGATTTTCCCGAAATGTAACAAAGCTAACAAATTTAGTATGCAGATTTGCTTAGTATGCGTGCAGATTATTACTGTGCCACACCCTATTAATGTTATATTATATATATTACCAACCTACCGAATTTGATCGAAATCGGTCTAGAAACATGGAAAGAAGAAACGTGGAAAGAATATTATAGAAGTCAAATAGTCTCAGTATCAATAGATAATAATAATATTCTTATAATTAGTCTAAAAATATATATGGGGCGCATGTAAACGATAGGTATATTGAAATATATACGACTTCGAATCCTAAACGAGTTTTACTAGGCCCATAAGGGCCGTATTCTATTGGCGCAAGAGTGCTCGTGTGTTAGTAGAATGAGCGAGATAGAATATGAGGTAAATATTAGCTACTCGAGATTTCAGTATTGAAAAGTGAAAAAATCGGCTCAAGCTAGATTTCAGTGTTGGCAAATGCTGTTTTTTATTTGGCGTGTTGTTTGACCGCCCTGGCAGCCAAATATTTTACTCCGAATTATGCTATAAATATATATGTGTTCTCTAAAATCAAGAAATAATGTAAACTCAAAAATATTTTCGTTTGTTGAGAATAGTGCGAGCAAAAGTTTCTGAAATTTGGCAACTGGCAACACTATCTCAAAATTTGACAGCTTCTTTGGTAAATATTTACTTAAGCTACTCGAGATTTCAGTGTTGAAAAGTGAAAAAATCGGCTAAAGCTAGATTTCAGTGTTGGCAAATGCTATTTTTTATTTGGCGCGTTGTTTGACCGCCCTGGCAGCTAAATATTTTACTCTAAATTAAAAAATTAAGGAATATTTCGCTGCTCTGGCAGCCGAATATTGTATTCTGAGCTATATTTGTTCTCTAAAATCAAGAAATAATGTAAACTCAATAATATTTTTTTTTTTTGAAATTTGGCATCTGGCAACAGTATCTCAAAATTTGAAAGCTTCTTTTAGCCGGAAATAGCTTCTTTTAACTATAATCCCGCTAAAAACATAATTTTTCTTTTGTTAATTACACAACAACTACACAATAAATCGACAAGGCGCACCTGAGGTCGTGCTCATGGAATTTTTCTCCTTCGTTTGATATCAAATTTATGTAGTTTAAGCGCGTTTTGGGCCCGAGTAACTTAAGTAAATATTTACCTTTTACTTATCGATAGCATTGTCAGTGTTGCATAATACTTAGAGTTTATTTTCATCAAGTCGCCATGGCGAAATTCGCTCAAAAATCATATAAATACTGGGACAACTCATGGGCTTACTCATTCAATTACTTGCCTCTGTTGGGGTAACAACTGAATCATTTTGTTTCCTTATTATAAGCTGATTTCAATTTTTAACTTCAACAAAAGAACTTTACCCACAAAGTTATTACCGTTGTATTATTTTTCGACGTATTTTCCTTATTATTTAAAATCATTCCGTTAAAAAGCATTTAAATATTTCCCACCTAAGTCGGAAATGTTCACGGGATTTTTTTTTATAACTGGATTAGTTTGTTGCCTCGTTACAGCAGCTTATATCAATTTCATTTGAATATTCCCTATTTAAAAACATTAACGTATGAAGAGCCGGCCATTGTACTCAGTCACAGGAGTGACCTCATTAAATTCTAGACGGCGAACGTTTCTGAAATTCTGAAAAATCCGAAAGAAGTCTTCTAGCAGATTGCAAAAATTTTTAACACATTCTGAGGAAGAAACGACCACAACAAACGGCCTGTTCTCTAGGAGTATGTTTACGTAAGGGGACCGCTGACCATTTATATCATTCGGTTCTATTTCCATTTCAGATTTCACCGAGCGTGGTCTGGATTTAATATTGCAGCCTCCCATACCGCATGCCTCCTCCATACATCCATACGAGGGGCTTTGTAAACTCTCCTCAATGGATTCGAGAACTTTTTTGAACCTATTTTCAAAAGACGGAATATTCAGTCATACTGAGTTTTGATTTCCTATTCCTAACACTTACCGTTTAGACTTAATGGGTTTTTCATGCCCTTGGCTATTTCGTTTGTGTCCCCGTTTGAGATTGAACGTCAACGGAAAGCTATTATCCAGTAACTCACTGCTTGATCCGGAAGAGAGTTCACTGCCAGAGAGCTGGCTACCATCCGATGACTGTATCTCGAAGCTAGAGTTCGATGAACTGTGACTATCAACCAAGACAGGCTCAACCATAATCTGGCCCATAAAATTAGTTCCGTCGTAACACGACATATTCGGCCTTACACTTTTATTCCCGCCCAACGCAGCAACTTCTGCTATGAGATCTAAATCGGCCAACGTTACATCTGAAGCAGAAATCTCCAATGTTCCGGCTGAATATTGAGCAGGCTTTAAAGCTCTGTCTTAAGCTCATATATGGTAGCTGAGATCGGGAGCTTCCTAACCAATGGCAGGAAAAAAAAACTTGGTCACAATTACGAAATTACTTTTCCTCACATCTACTAACCAATTGAACAGTTAACATATTACCATCTTTGTTTTTCTTTTTTAGATTTTCAGAAGTAAAGCAAAGGTTTTTTTTTATATTTGATGTTCACTGTATTCCATAAACGGGCCGAATTCAACAAACATCCCAGTACTTCTTGGATCTCAAAAATTTGTGAATTGCTTTAGTCTAGCTGAAAATACGATACTTTTACAATAAACTATAATTAAAACCATTATATAATTAAAACATCGTTTGTTTCCCATACGAATAACCGCTAGAAATCGTAACCGTTTTTTTATCATGTCAAAATATAAATTCTAAACAATAAATAGCGATTGGTCAAAAACAATGATTTTTATGAATAACTTCGTTACTTTGGACGCGATTGTCACAAGCCAGTCTAGTGTTAATGTTATTAAGATCGGATAACTATATTATATAGCTGTCTTATAATTATACCCTCGCAAAAAATAAAGCATTATAAAATTGATCAGATGTTTGTAACTCACAGAAGGAGACGTTTCCGACCCCATAAAGTATATATATTCTTGATCAGCATGAGAAGCTGAGTCGATATAGGCATGTCCGTCTGTCCGTCCGTCAGTGCGTATCCGATTTACTCAGCCATCTTAAGAGCTATCGGGATGAAATTTTTTTTGGGGGCTTTTTATTACCCGTAAGTATGAAATCATCAGGATCGGACTACTATATCATAAAGTTCTAGAAGAAACATTTTCATAAAAATTGGAGTATCCCCATGAAATTTACCAATATGATAGTATTGGATATAAGATCTCAGATCCAAAAATTTGAGTCTGATCGGATAAATAGAACACAAGTTAGAGTCAATATAAATCGGTTCAAGCGCTGCCTACTACGTCATCATCAAATAAACAGAGCACATGCATGCACGCACATACACAACGCAACATGAACTGTATGGGTGTGCGTGTCGTGCTTTGCTTAGGGAATGATGGACGAAGAAGAAAAAATTGAAGTAAAAAGATAAATAATGTTTTGTTTGTGTATTGATGAATTGAGTTGCCGGGAAAGAAATTTAAAAATGTAAAAAAAATTACCCTCACAAAAACTCACGAGCACTCTAGCGCCAATAGAATACGGCCCTTATGGGCCTAGTAAAACTCGTTTAGGATTCGAAGTCGTATATATTTCAATATACCTATCGTTTACATGCGCCCCATATATTTTTTTAGACTAATTATAAGAATATTATTATTATCTATTGATACTGAGACTATTTGACTTCTATAATATTCTTTCCACGTTTCTTCTTTCCATGTTTCTAGACCGATTTCGATCAAATTTGGTAGGTTGGTAATATATATAATATAACATTAATAGGGTGTGGCAAATATTATACACAGTAATAATCTGCACGCATACTAAGCAAATCTGCATACTAAATTTGTTAGCTTTGTTACATTTCGGGAAAATCTGTTATTAAAAAAAAGGACTCTCTGCGAGTGTACTAAGCCAGTATTTTAAATTTGTTGTCACCCTATGGGTGCATGGTATAAAACATCTTTCTCTATTACGAGAAAGAAGTTATAAGCGAAATGTAGTATATCGACTCGCCGACTTGTGTATACCATACACCAGGTGAAACAAATATTTAAAATTTCGAAAACCAAATGTATGTTTATTAAATTGTTTTAACATACCTCATACCTCATATTGTATTGCCACTAGCCAACGGCAAATTCTGCACTTATGGACCGCGTAGTAAAATACGTTCATACGCATATTTTGCATGTTTCTACTCCGATTTTAATAAAATTTGGTAGTTTGGTAGAAATAGATACGATTAATTAGCCTGCCAAATTTAATTGTCAAAAAATTGCAAGAGCCAATCGGTTTTTTCTAAATTATGGAGGCGGAAGTGGGCGTGGCAACACATTAAAATACATATATTCTGCGCGCATACTAAGCCAGTATACATACTAAATTTGGTGACTGTAGCTTTGTTAGTTTACGAGAAAATCAGTTTTGTTTAATTTGTGGGGGCGGAAGGGAGCGTGGCAAAATTTTTAAATAGTCAATATCTGAGCGTCTATTAGGCTAGTTTACATACCAAATTTAATGTCGGTAGCTTTCATAGATTTTAAGAAAATCAGTTTTATGTAAATTCCGGGGGCGGAAGGGGGCGTGGCAAAAAGTTTGAACAATTATTTTCTGCGCGCTAACTAAACGAGTATATAAACCAAATTTTATGTCTATCTGTTATACTTTTTAAGAAAAACAGTTTTATGTAAATTCTGGTTGCGTAAGGGGGCGTGGCCACAATTCCAATTATCTCTATACAGTTACATACCACACGATTCTACATACCTAATTTGGTGGCTCTACCTCTTATACTCTCCGAGATCTGCGTGTTCATATAGACGGACGGACGGACAGACGGACGGCTAAAGCTAGATTTCAGTGTTGGCAAATGCTATTTTTTATTTGGCGTGTTGTTTGACCGCCCTGGCAGCCAAATATTTTACTCTGAATTATGCCAGAGTAGCTGAATATTGTATTCTGAGCTATATTTGTTCTCTAAAATCAAGAAATAATGTAAACTCAATAATATTTTTGTTTTTTTGAAATTTGGCATCTGGCAACACTATCTCAAAATTTGACAGCTTCTTTTAGCCGGAAATAGCTTCTTTTAACTATAATCCCGCTAAAAACATAATTTTTCTTTTGTTAATTACACAACAACTACACAATAAATCGACAAGGCGCACCTGAGGTCGTGCTCATGGAATTTTTCTCCTTCGTTTGATATCAAATTTATGTAGTTTAAGCGCGTTTTGGGCCCGAGTAACTTAAGTAAATATTTACCTTTTACTTATCGATAGCATTGTCAGTGTTGCATAATACTTAGAGTTTATTTTCATCAAGTCGCCATGGCGAAATTCGCTCAAAAATCATATAAATACTGGGACAACTCATGGGTTTACTCATTCAATTACTTGCCTCTGTTGGGGTAACAACTGAATCATTTTGTTTCCTTATTATAAGCTGATTTCAATTTTTAACTTCAACGAAAGAACTTTACCCACAAAGTTATTACCGTTGTATTATTTTTCGTCGTATTTTCCTTATTATTTAAAATCATTCCGTTAAAAAGCATTTAAATATTTCCCACCTAAGTCGGAAATGTTCACGGGACTTTTTTTTTAAACTGGATCAGTTTGTTGCCTCGTTACAGCAGCTTATATCAATTTCATTTGAATATTCCCTATTTAAAAACATTAACGTATGAAGAGCCGGCCATTGTACTCAGTCACAGGAGTGACCTCATTAAATTCTAGACAGCGAACGTTTCTGAAATCCTGAAAAATCCGAAAGAAGTCTTCTAGCAGATTGCAAAAGTTTTTAACACATTCTGAGGAAGAAACGACCACAACAAACGGCCTGTTCTCTAGGAGTATGTTTACGAAAGGGGGCCGCTGACCATTTATATCATTCGGTTATATTTCCATTTCAGATTCCACCGAGCGTGGTCTGGATTTAATATTGCAGCCTCCCATACCGCATGCCTCTTCCATACATCCATACGAGGGGCTTTGTAAACTCTCCTCAATGGATTCGAGAACTTTTTTGAACCTATTTTCAAAAGACGGAATATTCAGTCATACTGAGTTTTGATTTCCTATTCCTAACACTTACCATTTAGACTTAATGCCCTTGGCCTTTTCATTTGTGTCCCCGTTTGAGATTGAACGTCAACGGAAAGCTATTATCCAGTAACTCACTGCTTGATCCGGAAGAGAGTTCACTGCCAGAGAGCTGGCTACCATCCGATGACTGTATCTCGAAGCTAGAGTTCGATGAACTGTGACTATCAACCAAGACAGGCTCAACCATAATCTGGCCCACAAAATTAGTTCCGTCGTAACACGACATATTCGGCCTTACACTTTTATTCCCGGCCAACGCAGCAACTTCTGCTATGAGATCTAAATCGGCCAACGTTACATCTGAAGCAGAAATCTCCAATGTTCCCGGCTGAATATTGAGCAGGCTTTAAAGCTCTGTCTTAAGCTCATATATGGTAGCTGAGATCGGGAGCTTCATAACCAATAGCAGGAAAAATGAAGTAAGTGAGTCGTCTCGCCGACTTAGGTATACCATACACCAGTAAAGCAAATATTTCAACTTTATTAAACAAATGCATTTTTACATGCTTCTTACAAGCATATCTTAGTATATCGCTCACTCAATCATACGAGCAATCTAGCGCCCTCACCAGCCAACGGCCAACTCCGGCCTTATGGAAAAACGTTTATATGCATAGCTCGACTGTTTTTTGTCCGATTTTGATTTATTTATTTATTTATTTATTTATTTATTTTACGTCAACTAACACAGCAGTCGACGAAAAAGCTTAATCTAAAGACAGATAGTAATTAAATAAAGAAGGTAGCTTAGCTTTATACACAACTAAACATCCCCGGCCCGGTGGAGGTGTTTTATTTGCACAAGGTGCCAGCTATGCCCCGATTCACAGCCAATGTGGCCAGGGATGAGTTGCAGCCAATCCAAGTCCAGAATATTTTCATTGGTTTCGCTGTAGATGATTAAAAAGTATAGCGCGAAGAGAAGTGACAGAAAGATGAGGAGAGATAAGGTGAGAAAGGTTGTTAAAAGATTGGCAAAGAACACGAAGAGGTTCGTGAAGAGAGTAGTTAGTCAGACATCTAGTAAGGTGAATAGGAAAAAAGTTTCTGGTCCGACGTGAGGGAACACAAAAATACAGCGTATCTAGTAAATTGGTAGAAATGACTTCGCCGTTGACTAGTTTATGGAGAAAGAGAATGCCAAAAACAAGCCTACGGTTATAAAGTGAAGGAAGATTAATAAGAAGAAGTCTATCAGAATAAGAAGGTAGGCGAAGACCCGGGTCCCAATTTAGACCGCGTAGCGCAAACTTTAGGAATTGCTTCTGTACCGATTCAATACTACGCTGGTGAACATCATATTGCGGGTTCCACACTGGCGAGCAATATTCTAGAGTAGGGCGAACTAACGAAGTGTATAAAACCTTTGTTACATAGGGATCATCAAATTCTTTGGCCCAACGTTTAATGAAGCCGAGAAGGCAGCTTGCTCTGTTGACAATTGAAGAAATATGAACATTAAATGAAAGTTTAGGGTCAAACATAACGCCTAAGTCTTTGAATGATGGAACACAATCTAACAGAACAGACTTAATAGAGTAATGAGCTAGGAGCGGAGACAAACGACTGAAAGTCATAAAAGAACACTTAGAGGCATTAAGGTGTAATTTATTAACGTGGCACCAATCACAGAACGCATCGAGATCTGATTGCAAGTACTGTTGGAAAGAAGGATCATTATAGGAATAACAAATCTTGACGTCATCCGCAAACATGAGCACGCGTGAATGCGCCAAGGCCAAAGGCAAATCATTTATAAACAATGTAAATAATAGTGGGCCCAGATGACTGCCTTGGGGTACACCTGACGTAACTCGAACAGTTTTAGATATCGAGGAACGAAAAGACACCTTTTGGGTTCTGCCAATAAGATACGACTTTAACCAACCCAATAATTTTGGTGAAAAACCCATGATGTTAAGTTTCGCGAGAAGCAAAGAATGATCAACCGTATCAAAAGCCTTACTGAAGTCAGTATAAATAACATCAGTTTGACACTTTTTACGGAAGCCATGGTGTACAAGGGTAGTCAATTCTAAAAGGTTGGTAAGCGACGAACGACCTTTCATGAAACCATGCTGACAAGGAGAAATAGTGGATCTGGATAGATGTTGAAGAGAAGACGTAATAATTTTCTCAAACAGTTTAGGTATTGCCGAAAGTTTGGCAATGCCACGGTAGTTGGAAACATCCGATTTGCTACCCTTTTTAAAAAGCGGAATAATAAATGACTCCTTCCAAATATCAGGAAATCTACAAGTCTCACTCGATATAAAGAATAACCGAGCTAAAGGCTTAGATAGGGAAATAGAACACATTTTAAGGATGCAACTAGGTATATCATCAGGCCCGGGAACGAAGGAAGACTTCATAGATGACAAGCTAGAGAGAATACAGTCTTCAGTAATACTGGGAAAAAACATACAATTTAAATGTGGGATTGAAAAGGGATAGGGTGTGGGATCCGAAACAGTAGTAGAATATGTCGACTGAAAAAATTTAGCAAACAGATCTGCAATATCTAAATCATTATTAGCAGACTGGTCGTTAAGTCTGAAGGTGGAAGGTAGGACATTAGAGCGTCTTTTGGAATTGACAAAGTTGTAAAATCTTTTGGGGTTATTATAAAATTCAGCCTTACAGCGAACGAGATAATTGTTGTAACATTGAGTATTTAAGAGACAAAATTGAGATTTGGCTATACAATAATTTGCATAGTCAAGTCGCGAACCAGTTTTTTTAAATCTTTTAAAATATCTCGATTTAATGTTACGAAGATTAGAGAGCCTACGTGTGAACCAGACTGGCGAGCTGGAGACGGTAGAGACATTCACATAAGGAACGCATTTATCAATTAGAGAATTAAGAGCAGAATAGAAAAACTTCACTGCACAATCTATATCGCAGCACTCAAATAGAAACGACCAATCAAAAGAGAAAATAAGGCTGTTAAGAAGATTGAAATTTGTTTTACGAAAACATCTACGACGAGAATTTGAGATGTTTTTAAATAAATTAGTAACGGAATTGTAAGAAATAGTAACTTCAATGGTAGGATGATAAGGATCTTCAGGTTTCACTAGTGGCTGTGTTTGCGATACAGCACTAACAGTGGGATCAGAGACAAAAACAAGATCAAGGATTCTTTTAGAACAGTTAAGGAAAGAATTCAACTGATATAGTGGACATTCAAGTAGGCTATCAAGAAAAACATGTTGAGATGAAGGAATTAAGAAAGATAGATTATCATCAACAAGCCAAGAAATATTAGGCAAGTTAAAATCACCTAAAACTATAAGAACATCCCGATCTTTAAGACGACCAAAAATAGTTCGTAAAGCATCAGCATGGTGCACGTAGATCATGGTATCAGAAGCTGGAGGAATATAAGAACAAGAGATATATAGGCTAAAGTTAGAACATGTAACTTCGACGCAAATAAACTCAACACCTAAGGGGAGATCAATCGGCACCACACTTGAAGACAGATTCGAGTTTACAGCAATGAGTACTCCACCGCCACGACGACCAACACGATCAAGCCTATAAGAAATAAAATTATTAGAAAGAATTTCATTATCTAGAACAGAGGAGTTAAGCCAAGTTTCAGAGAAAGCTAATATGTCAGCTGAAAAGGTTTGGCTATCACAGAAAAGGTTCGACAGCTTGGTAAGAAGTCCTCTTACATTTTGATAATGAATGCAAAGACTAGACGTTATTAGTTTTTTGAAGCAGAAGATAAAGTAGGAAGGTGGACAGGCAACGGACGAGAGCGCTTATTGGGCGCAAACTCGTGTACAACTAGGCCCTCTGGCCAAAAATTAGGGTCAACCATAGCTGAGAAGTACTCATTTGGTACTGTAATTTTAAAAGAGGAGATTTCGCGAGGCCTAGAAAACTTAAACTTTTGAATTAAAACCTTAGCAGGGCAAATATTACCAATGTAAGCTGCCACAGACGACTCAGAAGTATCTGGAGCAAGCCTAGAAATAAATAATTGTTTGCGATGAGGCACTACAGTTAGTGGAGGAGGAGGAGCATTGGGATCCGCAAGTGATTGAGAGCCGGCATGATCCTGTGATTGATCAGAGTTCCCGTGAGGGATAGATTGAGGTACACCAGGGCTTGTAATGGGTACTTCAATCTGAAAAGAAGAGCATAAAGAGGGACAAGAAGATGGTGTAGGCGAAAGTAAAATCGGAGAGGAAGTAATAGAGAGAGCTGGCGACTGCTTACGAGGCAACTCAAGGGTACATATCTTGTGCAATTTCTCAGAAGGTGGAACAAATTTGAATTGCGACAATAATTGAACGCTAGAGTCACACTCGTTTGACAGCTGTTTGGCCAGTTTGTTTAAAGAAAGAAACCTTAAACGAAGATCCCTATACATACGGCTAAAATCAAGCTGCTGGCTGGCACAAGATGGGCAAGTCCATCGCATTAAGCCAAGCTCAGGCTTAGACACAGACAAACCAGAAAATTTGTCGTAGTCGCGGCCATTGAGGCCAGCACATTTTAAGTGAATAAGATTATCGCAGAGCCAACAAGATATTGCTCTATACTGATCATCAAAACGATCAGAATGTTTGCAATTAGGTAGACAACAAGCCATTGAAAAGCCGAAAGAAAGGCAAAAAAATTATATATATATAAGAATATATAGAAAAATTAAATTCACAGCACAAAGATAATTATTGATAAATAATCAATAATTACAAATAAAACAAAGAGACAGCTAGAGTGCACAGCACAACAGAGAGTGCAAGAACAGTTATAAGCCGAGCTTTGAGAGGCGGCCTTACAAAAGTGATTACGCGGGAGAGAAGCTAAGCACAAGCACAAAGCAGAGAGAACAACAAAGCCACTAGCACTGATGGTATGATGGGGGCGATGAGGGGAGCAACTGCAGAAGCAATGACGAAAGAGAAAAAAAAAGAAAAAAAAAAAAAAAATATGTAATTGCACCAAACACTAATCACGAAAAAGAAAAAACTGTTTAAACTGATTAATTTGGCGAATTATGGAAATAAAACACAAGGGAGTCAAGCGAACAACACCAGCGGAAGTGTAAACAAATTAAGCACAATTAAAAATTGAGAAAAAACAATAAATATTAATAAAAACTCAGGAGCTATGCAAAAACACGACCGTCACGTCAGAGAGCAGAAAGTTTTTTTTTAATTTGGTATTTTGCTAGATATTAGTATTAAATTTAAGTGTGCCAAATTTGATTGCATAAGGTAAAAAAATACGGGAGATAATCAAGTTTTTCAAATTACGGGGGCGGAGAAGGGCATGGCAACATTTTTATATATACAGCATGTGTGCATTTACTAAGCGAATATACATACCAAATATTGTGTCTCTAGCTGGAATAGTTTTTGAGATAAACGCTTTTTTTAAATTGCATGGGCGGAAAGGGGCGTGGCAAAAATTTGAAATAAACTTCATCACTCTACATACTGCACGAGTCTACATACCAAATTTGGTGGATCTACCTCTTATAGTCTCCGAGATCTGCGTGTTCATATAGACGGACGGACGGACAGACGGACATGGCTAGATCGACTCGGTTGTCGATCCCGATCAAGAATATATATACTTTATGGGGTCGGAGACGCTTCCTTCTGCCTGTTACATACATTTTGGCGACTTTAATATACCATTTCACCCTATGGGTAATTGGTATAAAAATAAAGTCTATAAAAAGCAACATTAAAAAAATTCGATTCCGATTGGATTTGATATATGTATATATATTACTAGAAACCCTGCCACGCTTCGCTGTGCCTGCTTTTAAAAAATTTAAATTGCGACTATAATTTGAGATTTAAACTATCCTATCTCTCAAGTTAGATCGAACTGCATATGGTGTGCGAACTTTATTATAATCGGTTAAGTGTTTTAGGAGTCCCTTGAGGACAAACATTGTGACGAGAGATATATATATTTTAAGATATATGCATATCAAAGCAATGCTTATAAAGCAAAAATTGTAGAATCGCCGCTAGGATTCGAAGTCGTATATGTATATTTAAATATACCTATCGTATACATGCGCCCCCATATATTTTATTAGACTAATTATAAGAATATTTTCTGTTCTTTTAATTGCACTTTTATATGCATATATATTGATACTGAGATTATTTTTTATATATGTATATTATTAAAAAAAAAAAACACCAAAAACAATTATTGCTTCCGCGAGGATTCGAGCCCCAAAGATTTTCTCTAAACAAGAGCATATGGAATTCGGCGTGGAGGTAGTGACACTGGCACTGTTGCATCAATGTTTAATGTGACTGGCGGACCAATGTAGTATCCAAGTTCTGTTGAGAATAAGTGTTTGAACTTATCCAGAATGCTTGCGATCTGTACGTCACTGCCCACTGAATGTATGTCCTTGATACTGATGCCTAGTGGGTCGAACCAGTTGCAACCCAGAAAGTCGCTACAACCGCTTTTACTGACGATGACTGGTAGATTATGAATATACAGACCATTGTAATGAATTGATACATCAAAAACTCCTAGTATCTGGATTGGGTTGTGTTGGTAGTCACTAAACCCCGGATCGTAGTTGTAAACCTTTGGCTTCGTTGTTGGCCAGATACGATCATAAGTGCGCAACGTCATCATAGTTACGTCAGATCCAGAATCCACTTCAAAAGTACATGATGTACCATTAATCTGTACCGTGATACGTTTCTTCAGCCTCACCAGATTAGATATGAGGTTTACCGATTTTCCGTGTCAATTTTTGCCCTTTGGATGAATGGATGAACATCGTTCAACGATTCGTTATTTCGGCAGACACGCTTAAGATGGCCCTTCCGGCCACAGCCGTGACATATTGCAGCACGATATAGGCAGTGCTGCCGGCAGTGTGGACCGGCACAACCCGCACATTGTTGTCCTTTTCCGTTATGCAGTTGTTGAGGGCGATGTGATTTGATGCTGTGGATAGCCTCATCAGGCTGTCTAATAGCCTTTGCACTCGCTGCTGCAGCTTCAATAGTAGTTGCTCGCTCCAAAACTTTGTGCACTGTCAATTCAGTGTCTGCAAGAAAACTTCTCTGTAAGTTTTCATCCCTCATGCCGCAGACAAAACGATCCCGCAGCATTCTGTCCAACGCTGCTCCAAAATTGCAACCCACTGCTAATGCCCGCAGCGCTGCCAGATAGTTTCCGACGGTCTCATCCGGATGTTGATCACGTTTGTGAAAATAATAAAATGCAGCAAATTTCCGATGGACGTGGACAAAGATGATCACTTAGAATCTTCTCAATTTGGTCTAACGGTAATGTACTGACCTGGTTTGGAAATGCCAATGATGTCAAAGGATCGTAGACTGGTGCTCCGACCAATGTGAGGAAAGATGCTTTTTTGCGACCCTCGTCTTTGACATCATTGGCGAGCAGGAACAATTTAAATCGCTCCAAATATGAGCCCCATTTATTTGGCTGTCCCAAGTCAAACGGTTCCAAATTTCCAACTGTCGTCATAATTGGGTTCCGTTGAGTATATTTAGCACTCGTAGAATCAATTAATTTTTTGTTTTTCTCAAAAACGCCAGTCAATCGAATCTCTCCAAATTCACCAGCAAGCGACTCTGACATGCAAATGTGTGTGTAAACGTTTGCAAAATTTTAAAAAACAAATTTTATCGGGAAATTGACGAGTTAGTGGACAGATCGTCGTCAAGTGCTCGAAATGTTATAAAACATTACGTTACTGCAATAACCCGGTACCTTCCAATAAAACACGTTACTTCCAAATTCATAAACACATGTATAAGTTAAGCACTTCTATCACAACTCATACCATAACATAGAAGCCATAAACCCAAGTCCGTCAACACATGCCCATTAACCGCAAGCCCATTGGCCGACCCTATTTCATCATCACATGCAATACCCATTGGTCAACCCCACTCAATCGTCACATGCCCATTTGTCGCATGATCGCCAATCTCAAGTAACAGTCCGATCGCTAGGATAAACAATAAGCCTGCACCCCATTTTCCCAGGCCCTAGAAGAATGGTGTCGGGTTCGGTGCATATGCAGAATCACGCCACAAATTTCGGCAATAAACAAAGAATGGTCCTGAACACTTGTGTAAACAAAGAATGGTCCCACGCACTTAAAGTGGACTATTGGACTCAGCCAACGCCGCCGCCTGCGACGACGTCGATTACCCAAGCCTTCATCCAACATAATTGAACCATAGCAAATCAGTCTTGAGCCTAAGTACAAACCAACCGGTAACTTCGCTTAAACTCCGCCGAATTCGCTCACCAAAGTCAGCATCTTTCAGTTATAATATTAACATATTGTATTGTAATAAAAGTGACTTTATAAATAAAAATTCATTTTTTTAACCCGTGAGTGAAGGAAGTGTTTAATTGGCGCCCGAGCAGGGACCCTGCTAAATACAACGTGATCGTGAGTTAGTGAAAGATACCAGTGATTCGTGACCAAAAAACGCGTTAAAGGCCTTTAGAGTCAGTGAAACAAAAACACTATATCGAACTATACCACGAATCAGACAGGGTCATTTTAATCGCTGCGAATTCCTCTAAGACTAGTTCGGAGGAAAACTGAAAACCCAAAAGTGTTTGCCCAGGAGCGTTAGTACCTTCGACGTTGGAAAAGCGAGACCTCCTACAAACCGATCAGTAAAAAGCACCGAGGATGATAGCATTAATGTAAGTTAAGTGAAATAAATTTAAGCAAAACAAAACCAAAATAAAATTTTTATTGTGAAAACACAGTGGGTGAACAAATTTTGTGAATCAATATCAAGAAGCTAAAAAATTTTTTTTATATAAAATCCTTAATTAAATTTTTTCCCCACTCGAAAAAGAAAAAGAAAATAATGAAAAATTAAGAAAGAAAATAATAATAAGTAATATTCAAAAAAGAAAAAGAAAATAATGAAAAGTTAAGAAAAAATTAATAAGTAATATTAAAAAAAAAAAAAAAATAAGGTAGAGAAAATAATTTTGAAATTTTGGAAAAAATATTTTTATAAAAGATAACCACATAATATTGAAAATTTTGTATAATACCACAAGCCATTTCCATCCAAGATTAGCGGACATACCGCTATATTTCTATCAATCCAAGATTAGCGGACATACCGCTATATTTTTATCAATATAAGCAAAAAATTTAATTTTCGCGGACTATATTTTTCGTATTCGCGATACCGTAACACCTCAAATTAATTTTTATCAATATAAACAAAAAATTAAATTTTCGCGGATTATATTTTTCGAATTCGCGATACCGTAACACCTTGAATTAACCCTAATTAAAAAAACAATCCATTTCCAAAATGACTAAAGACAACTGGGTTAAAGCCGCAGTCCTTCAGCAGGGTGGTATTCATGCAGCAGGTTCTGATTCCCAGACAGCATCCACCTCAAGTGCATCAACCGCAAATAGAATCGAAGCACTGTCAATTAAGGGGCTAGATGTAGCTATCCAGACAATTTTGTCGTCTCAGTTACAGGAAATAGTGAAACAATTAAATCATTCTCAGTCAGGACATATACCCTTTAGGGACCAGACAGCTGGCGTTCAGGATGATTGGCATGAACTAGATAAAGTGCCAGACATCGTAAAGAATCTTGACAAATTCTCAGGTAGCCGTGAGGATTTCTCAACATGGTTTACTACCGCCACAAAATTGATGGAATTGTATGCCCCCATTCAGGGAACACCCAAATACTATGCAATTCTTATGACCATTCGAGGAAAAATTACAGGCCATGCCAATACATTGTTGAAAGTCTATCGCACCGCATTACATTGGGGCGCAATCTCGCAGTGTTTGTTAACTGAGTACACGGACAGACGAGATTTAAGCACTTTAGAATATCAGCTGTTTACCATGACCCAGAAGGGCACCTCCATTCATGACTTCTACTTCGCAGTTCACCAAGAGATGTCGCTAATACTAGACCAAATCGAAACGATGGGTTATTCTCCCGAGACTATGGAAGCCATGGCTAAACAGGTCAGAGATAGGGCTCTAGATACCTTCATCAGAGGTCTGAACGGAGATCTCTCAGACAGAATGAGCTTAGCTGAACCCAAAGATCTGAGGCATGCATTGCAATTGTGCAATATGTTGGATAATAAGAGGGCTAGAAACACTATCGGCCATCGTGACATTCGTCCACCTGTAGGACCAAAACCCCAACAGTATGCTAAAATTAACGTGCAACCTCAACGATCGTTCATACCAGCAATTCCACCCAAACCTTACAACAACAACAACTTTTATAATCAGAAACCCATGCAAAACGTGTTCATTCCACAAAATAGATTCCCTCAATCTAATAACCCCGTATTTTTCAACGCACCACCGAGGCCATTTGCCCCGAAACCTCAGCCGGCACCAACTCCAATGGATGTCGACGGCTCTATTTTAACCAAAAAAGTTAACTACATGAATAAACCGAATGTTAATTTACCACAACAATTTGCTCCCAAGAGAGTCAACCAGTCCACCGTAAATTTTCCCAATAAAGTGCAGAGGCAATTCCATATCGAAACCGGTCCGTCAGGTGAACAATATATCACCATACCGCCTCAAGAAGAGCATTACTCCGATATGTCCGATTATCAGGCTGCTTATCAGGGCCAAGAAGACCCTTTTGAATCAGTCCCATATTCTGAGGTTCAACAATATCAACAGCAGGAGGAATATTTTACCTCACAAGGAGACAACTCAGAGTTAGTCCCACAGAACAAAGAGGAAACCAAACCACAATCGCAGGAGCCTCAACAACCACAAATCGAGGACACCGTTAATTTTTTAGGTTAAAGTGTTCCTCTTTGCCGTACTTTGTTGTCCGGGACAAAGACGGAACCTCATACAACTTCTTAATAGATACCGGCTCAAACAAGAACTATGTCCAACCAGAAATAGCAAAAAATATCAAAACGAATGAACACAAGTTTTACGCGAACACCGTAAGCGGTCGCATTTTAATAACCAGCCATATCCATTTGGGTTTATTTAACGAACCCAATAAACCAATAACATTCTTCCTATTACCTAATCTGAATCCGTTCCACGGAATTCTAGGTAATGACTCACTAAGAGAGTTAAACGCTATCATTGATGTAGGGAAAGATCTACTATACGTCAACAACTCTCATGTTGTTAAAGTGAAGCAGATGCGAGCCCATCAGGTCCATACCCTCAAATCAGATGAGCTCACTAATCAGCAGAAATTAGGATTAAAGGCGCTCCAAGAGGAGTACAAATCGCTATTCGCGGACCCAAATAAAAAATTGACTTATGCTACTAATGTCCAAGGAGAAATCCGAACGACAACAGACACTCCAGTCTACACCAAGCATTACCCATATCCAGCCTCTCTAAGAGAAGTAGTAGAAGACCAGCTACAAGAATTATTACGAGATGGTATAATACGACCCTCACGGTCGCCCTATAATTCCCCTGTGTGGATAGTCCCTAAAAAGAGTGACAGCCTTGGGAATAAGCAATATAGGATGGTCATAGATTATAGAAAGCTCAATGCAGTTACAGTTTCGGATAGGTATCCTATCCCCGAAATCGGAGAAATGGTTGCGCAGTTGGGCAACAATAAGTATTTCTCTGTTCTTGATCTAAAGAGCGGATTTCATCAGATTTCCCTTAAGGAATCTGATATTGAAAAAACGGCATTCGCCGTGAATGAAGGGAAATACGAGTTCACGAGACTCCCCTTCGGCCTAAAGAATTCCCCATCAATATTCCAAAGAGCTCTCGATGATATTTTGAGAGATCTCATTGGAAAGATCTGTTACGTCTACATCGACGACATAATAATATTCAGTAAATCGGAGGAAGAGCATTTCCGACATCTAGCTTTGGTATTTTCTACCTTGTCCAAGGCAAATATGAAAGTCCAAGTTGATAAATGCAAATTCCTAAGACATAGCGTTGACTTCCTAGGCGTAGTAATTTCTAGGGAAGGAGTTAAAACCAATCCAGAGAAAATCCAAGCCATTAAAAAGTTCCCTATACCAAAGAACCTAAAACAACTAAGGTCCTTCCTGGGATTAGCTAGTTATTACAGAAGATTTATCAAAGATTTTGCTAAATTAGCTAGACCCTTGACTGCGTTATTGAGAGGAGAACATGGCAGAGCCAAGAAAAATGTCTCAAGTAAGATCGAAATCCGATTCGGTGAAGCCGAAACCGATGCCTTTGAGAAAGTGAAAAATGCATTAGTGTCACAAGACGTTATGCTAGCATACCCTGACTTTAAACAAGAGTTCCATCTAACCACCGATGCCTCAAACATCGCACTAGGAGCTTCTCTAGAACAGAATGGGAGACCCATTACATTTCTTTCCCGTGCGTTATCCAAAGCTGAAGAAAACTATGCCACAAATGAAAGAGAAATGCTAGCAATAGTATGGGCATTGGATAAGCTAAGAATGTATGTATACGGCAAATCCAAGGTGATCATTTACACCGACCACCAGACTCTCACTTATGCTCTCAGCCCAAAAAATAACAACATAAAGCTGAAGAAATGGAAAAGTTACCTGGAGGAATACAACTACGAGTTGAAATATAAACCGGGTAGCTCAAATGTCGTAGCAGACGCGCTCTCTAGGAACCCTACTAACATAAATGCTAGTAGTACGTCAGCTACAGTCCACAGTGATGAAAGCTCAGGGCATGAACTCATTCCAGCAATGGAAGTACCCATCAATGTCTTTAAAAACCAATTGTTTATCCTCACTGGTGATAACGAATCCACCACCTTCGAAATACCATTCCCCACATACCACAGACATACAATAGTGAGAAGTAATTATTCCGAAGACAACCTTGTAACTATTCTAAAAGAAAAAATGGATCCGAGAATAGTAAATGGTATTTTCACTTCCGAAAGTATCATGGGGAAAATTCGACAAATATTTCCGGAGCATTTTAGGAATTACAAGGCAAGATTCACACAAATCCAAACTGTAGATGTTCATGATCAGACCCAAGAACAAGAAATCATAATTAAAGAACACCTTAGAGCACATAGAAATTCCATCGAAAATAAAAAGCAAATTTTATCTGAGTATTTTTTCCCAGGTATGAAGAAAAAAGTAGAAGCAATAGTAAACTCTTGCCAAACATGTAAACTCTCGAAGTATCAACGACACCCTCCGAATCAAGAAATACAACCAACCCCTATTCCGACATATCCAGGCGAAATAATTCATATAGATTTATATTCCACCCAAAATAAGATCATTCTAACAGCCATAGACAAATTTTCTAAGTATGCGCAAGTTAAACTCGTAAACTCAAAAGCAGCAGAACATCTTAAAGTGCCCTTACGTGAGTTACTGATAGCCTTCGGTAAGACGAAAACCGTGGTAATGGATAACGAAAAAGCTTTAAATTCTGCATCAATCAAATTTCTTTTAAATAATCAGTTAGGGATACAAGTCCACACTACCCCACCTTATACTTCATCCAGCAACGGCCAAATAGAAAGATTCCATTCCACATATACGGAAATAATGAGATGCTTGAAGTTAGAGCACCCCGAAATGGAATTTGAGGATTTGATATTCAAGGCTGTAGACGAATACAATAAAACAATCCACAGTACAACAAATAAAAAGCCAATAGAAGCATTTTTCGCAACAAATTTAATCCATACACCAGAAAAATTAGCACTCGAAAGGGAAAAGATTTCGGAAAACATCTTAAAGAAACAAAACAAAGACCTAGGGTACCATAACAAAACAAAAAAAACCCATAAAAATTTACGATCCAGGTGAAACCATCTACGTTAGGATTAATAAACGATTAGGTTCGAAACTAACGTCTAGATACAAAAAAGAAATAGTAGCCGAAGATCTTAATACCAAAATTAAAACCAGGTCAGGCAGGATAGTTCATAAAAACCACTTGAAATATTGATAAACATCCTCTTCCGACAGATTGCTTATGTTACCACTTTGCTGGGGTCACACAACCGTATTAGACTACACTAAGTCAAGAGTGGTCATGTTGGAAACTGGGTTAGCCGCGCGCCAGAACGGAACCTTTAAAATCGTCCATGTCATCGAACTAGAAAAATATCAAATGTCCATATCCGTTTTAAAAGAAGTCGTCAAAAATTCGACAAACCTAAGTCCGTATCAGCCTTTTTTGGCCTATGAGATAACGCGGATACAGAATGAACTGAGGAGGCTTCAGCCGATGCAGTTTAGAAACAAAAGATCGCTTGATATACTTGGCACGGCGTGGAAATGGTTAGCGGGCACACCTGATCACGAAGATCATATGATTGTGGTAAATAAGCTCAATGAACAATTGGTAAACAATAATCGGCAGGTCGTAATTAATAATCTAATAGAAAATAAGATAAATGATTTAATTAAAATAACTAATACCATATTAATTAGAGGTAAACCCGAAGCTAACAATAAGTCAAAAGAAATTGAAATAACCAAATTTAAATTGAGTCTCCTAAGAGAAGAAATAACAAATATTATCTATGCAATCGATTGGGCCAAGGCCAATACAGTAAATTCACTAATATTTTCCTCTACCGAAATAGATTTCATCGAAACAATTAAAGAAGAAAGTTTAACATTTTTAAACATTGAAGAATTAATAGAGTTTGCTGAGGTCAGTGTAGCCTCAGATGGTAAATCACTCCTTTATATTGTTAGCCTTCCCAGAGTAATTAATGAAATTTGTAAACAAATCCTAGCAATACCAATTAAATATCAAAAATTTATAGAAGAAATAGACTATGAAAACATCATGAAATGTAACAAGAAATATTTCGGGTTAACCAATAAGAGTAATTGTAAAATTCATAATGGTAAGACAATTTGTAAACTGGAAGATCTGACTAATTTAGAAAACAGTAAATGTATAGGAGCCTACTTGCAAAGAAGGAATCCCCAATGTAAGGTCATCAACAATCAGCACGTAAAATCTCATTCGGAAATAATGCCCGGTACCTTGCTGCTGAACCAATTCCAAGGAGACATCAGCATCAATGGAGAAAACATCACCCTAGAAGGCACCTTCATAATCCAAGCGGAAAACGCGACAGTCATTATAGAAGACTCCTGGTATATTGTGAAGACACGCTTTGAAGCCGAGGTTCAACCACCGCTGTTACAGTTACTATCAAATAAGCAGCAGAGAGGTGAAAAGCTATCGCTGGAAATGATCAAGGAGTTACACATCAATAATACTAATAATCTGGAGCGTATCCAAAGAAACAACTTGATTATGTCTTCGTCAAACTGGATTATTCTAACTCTTCTAGCAGCTGCGATGATAACATATTGCATCATTAAAAAATACTGCAGCCACGGAACAGGCAACCATGGTCCACCAATGGAAGTCTCAATCGGGCCTGTCCAATATGTTGTTGCGACCGAGGACGTCCGCACTTAAAGGGGGAGGAGTTAAGCACTTCTATCACAACTCATACCATAACATAGAAGCCATAAACCCAAGTCCGTCAACACATGCCCATTAACCGCAAGCCCATTGGCCGACCCTATTTCATCATCACATGCAATACCCATTGGTCAACCCCACTCAATCGTCACATGCCCATTTGTCGCATGATCGCCAATCTCAAGTAACAGTCCGATCGCTAGGATAAACAATAAGCCTGCACCCCATTTTCCCAGGCCTAGAAGAATGGTGTCGGGTTCGGTGCATACGCAGAATCACGCCACAAATTTCGGCAATAAACAAAGAATGGTCCTGAACACTTGTGTAAACAAAGAATGGTCCCACGCACTTAAAGTGGACTATTGGACTCAGCCAACGCCGCCGCCTGCGACGACGTCGATTACCCAAGCCTTCATCCAACATAATTGAACCATAGCAAATCAGTCTTGAGCCTAAGTACAAACCAACCGGTAACTTCGCTTAAACTCCGCCGAATTCGCTCACCAAAGTCAGCATCTTTCAGTTATAATATTAACATATTGTATTGTAATAAAAGTGACTTTATAAATAAAAATTCATTTTTTTAACCCGTGAGTGAAGGAAGTGTTTAATTTATATTATCCCGCTTCGATGCGGCCCCTTTGATTGTCACAAATATACTAAATACATATATACTAATTAGAACCAAGAGAGAGAGGTAATAATGGATCATAGAGAGAGAGTAAGAGTTGTAGGTTCCCACAGTTACTACCGGAAAATTGGAACCAGCAGGCCGAATTGGACGTCCATAAAAATTTACTCCTCGCCAGGAAAGGGTTATTGTGGCTGCAGTTACTCAAACCCCAATGGGATCGGCTGTGAAATTGTATCACGAGTTACAGGAGACCTTCAAAGAAAACTTTTGCCCTCAAACTATTAGAAATACACTTAACAGGGCTGGCTTTCATGGTCGAGTACCAAGGCGCAAACCATACATATTAAAGGCCAACAAAAAAAAGAGGCTTGATTTTGCAAAAAAATATGTAAATGAGCCGGATTTGTTTTGGAACTCAGTGATTTTTAGTTATGAGTCTAAATTCAATCTATTTGGATCCGATGATAGCCAAAAAGTATGGCTCGAAGCCAATAAAGAGCTGGAGGAAAAAATATTCGTAGACCGTCAAGCATGGTGGCGGGCATGTCATGGTGTGGGGCTGTTGTGCAGCATCGGGAGTGGGTCAGCTGACCTTTATCGAAGGCAATATGGACAAGTATGCTTTCTTGGAAGTTTTAAAAAGTAATTTGGCCTCTAGTGTTGAAAAGTTAGGCCTTTGTGGATCTCAATGGCTTTTTCAACAAGATAATGATTCAAAATATTCTTCGTTTTTGGTTCAGGAGTGGCTCATTTATCACTGCAAGCAGCTAAAAACCCCTCCACAATCACCCGATCTTAATCCCATAGAGCATGTATGGGGATTATTGGAGAAAAAATAAGAAACTTTCATATAACTTCCAAGGATACCCTTAAACAGCAATTATTAAAGAGTGGGAGAAAATTGGAAGCCAGGAGATGACGAACTTGGTAGGAAGCATGAAGAGACGCCTTTAAGCCGTCATAGAAGCCAAAGGTGGCCTAAGCAAAAATAATTTTGTAGTTTATTTTGATTTTTTTGTATTTGTCTTAATCTACTATAAAATTGTGCCATTACTCTTTTGGAAGATGTGCCTATTTTTTAGTTTATAGAACATACTGCAAAAAAATGCTAGGAAAATGAATTTTTTTTTGTGAATTAGATAATTTAAACCATATTATACAGAATTGCATTTTTATTTTGGGATGCCGACAAATAAAACAAAACTGGCATGGGATGAAAGCTGAAAATGTTAAATGTGCCAATACTTTTTGGACTCACTGTATGTATGCTCTTGTGCGTGACAATTTTTGATGTTTTGCTTCAATAATTACAAGTTTTATTTCGGATGATAATTAGCATCCCATCCCCGTCGCCTTTTAAAATATGTACTTGGATGATTTATTGATATAATAATATACAGAGTCATATATGTCGCAAAGGTTAAAACTCGTGTATGCCGCGAAACGACATGGCTGGAGTGGCTTATTGGAGACGCCAAGATTGCGTTGCCAGATGGCTGACCATGACAGGGCTGCACACACAACAGATAATATGATTTCTGTGTGGAAAAAAGCTGAAGTAAGATAATATGAATATTTTTTAGAAAGAGAAAAGTCTGAAAAAAACTAATAGTAATAATAATACTGAAAATTGGCGATGTTTTCCAAACTTGGTCCTAAAAAGTAGCACCGACTTCACTGTGAACGCAAAATTGATCGGAAGCGCACTTTCAAAAGCACAAATAAATATCAAATTTCAAAGTTTTTAATTCTTAATTAAAATCAATAGGAAAACGCGCAATTATTTTTTTTTTTGTTTTTTAATGTGACCAAGCCGCAAATACAAAAATACTAAATAATAAGAAATCAGATGGTATTTTCGCAAATAACACTTTACACAACACTTAATACAATACTAATATATCGAAAATCACCTAAATTTTGTAAATTGGAGTATCTTCATGAAATTTACCAATATGATAGTATTGGATTAAGATCTCAGATCCAAATTTAAATTGATCGGATAAATAGAACACAGTTAGAGTCAATATAAATCGGTTCAAGCGCTGCTACTACGTCATCATCAATAAACAGAGCACATGCATGCACGCAATACACAACGCAACATGAACTGTATGTGTATGCGTGTCGTGCTTTGCTTAGGGAATGATGGACGAAGAAGAAAAAATTAAAGTAAAAAGATAAATAATGTTTGTTTGTGTATTGATAAATTGAGTTGCCGGGAAAGAAATTTAAAAATGTAAAAAAAATTACCCTCACAAAAACTCACGAGCACTCTAGCGCCAATAGAATACGGCCCTTATGGGCCTAGTAAAACTCGTTTAGGATTCGAAATCGTATATATTTCAATATACCTATCGTTTACATGCGCCCCATATATTTTTTTAGACTAATTATAAGAATATTATTATTATCTATTATACTGAGACTATTTGACTTCTATAATATTCTTTCCACGTTTCTTCTTCCATGTTTCTAGACCGATTTCGATCAAATTTGGTAGGTTGGTAATATATATAATATAACATAATAGGGTGTGGAAATATTATACACAGTAATAATCTGCACGCATACTAAGCAATCTGCATACTAAATTGTTAGCTTTGTTACATTTCGGGAAATCTGTTATTAAAAAAAGGACTCTCTGCGAGTGTACTAAACAGTATTTTAAATTTGTTGTCACCCTATGGGTGCATGTATAAAACATCTTTCTATATTACGAGAAGAAGTTATAGCGAAATGTAGTATATCGACTCGCCGACTTGTGTATACCATACACCAGGTGAAACAATATTTAAAATTTCGAAAACCAAATGTATGTTTATTAAATTGTTTTAACATACCTCATACCTCATATTGTATCGCCACTAGCCAACGGCTATTCTGCCTTATGGACCCGCGTAGTAAAATACGTTCATACGCATATTTTGCATGTTTCTACTCCGATTTTAATAAAATTTGGTAGTTTGGTAGAAATAGATACGATTAATTGCCTGCCAAATTTAATTGTCAAAAAATTGCAGAGCCAATCGGTTTTTTCTAAATTATGGAGCGGAAGTGGGCGTGGCAACACATTAAAATACATATATTCTTCGCGCATACTAAGCCAGTATACATACTAAATTTGGTGATTGTAGCTTTGTTAGTTTACGAGAAAATCAGTTTTGTTTAAATTGCGTGGGCGGAAAGGGGCGTTGCGAAAATTTGAAATAAACTTGATCACTCTACATACTACACGAGATCTAGGTGTTCATACGGTCAGACGGACGGACGGACAGACGGACATGGCTACATCGACTCGGTTGTTGATCCTGATCAAGAATATATATACTTTGTGGGGTCGGAGATGCTTCCTTCTGCTGTTACATACATTTTTGGCGACTTTAATATACCATTTCACCCTATGGGTGTATGTATAAAAACTCCGACGTAGCATAGCATTTTCAATCCCTGCTTGGAACTTTTTGAAAAGTAGTTATATAGCTCTTTAATGGGTTGCTCTAAGTTTCGAGGCAGTTGCTTGCAAGCATAGCTTGAAGCAAGAGCAAACGAATGGCAACACATTTTACAAAAAAACATGATTTGTTGCCGTCTCGTATCTTCGTCATAATGCTATTGCGCTCACCATACAATCACATTAGTTGTATCTGCAGCATATCCAATTATATTATTGATGTCAAAGCCATTAAGCTTGAGTCCATCGCTGAGTGCTGCAAAAAGGTCGACTGCTTTTTCCACCTCTAAGTCAATGGTGAACAAGAATTTTGTTTGCGCTTCATTGTCGAAATACATAACAGCACACGCCAAGACCTTTGTACACGAAACATCAGTTGATTCATCAATGATTATGGAGAACACAGGCCTTCCGCTGCAGAAACGCACCGTTTCATGCTAGAGATCAGTTGCTCCTTCATCACAGGTGCCAGTACATTGTACGTAAGCGAAGCTGTTTTGGTGCGTTTGCAGTAAAACCCTTGCGCAATGGCACTATTGGGAAACGCATGCTTGATCTCATCGCTAATGTGTTGTCTTACTAACCGATTAAGTGACGCCAGCCTACTCAAAATGTCACTATGGCACGCTTTGCACTGCGCATCCATATTATTTGCGCTCCTGCCCAGCCATTGTTCATTTTCCGGCATAGTCGAGTGGGAGACTAGCTCTATATTTTTTGCTTATTGCTCATGTTTTATTTATTTGTTTTAAAATTAAGCAAGTCTTAAGCATTAAGCATTCGGTTCATTAAGACTTAAAGTGTGACCAAACCGAAAATACCATAATATACCATAAAATCTAAGAAAAAATGCTACTAAATACCTATATACCATTAAAATACTTTTGAGCAAAATCAGAGCTGATAAAATACCAAAAAGTATTTAAAATACCATATTCGGTTACGCTGGTGATATATGTGGTGATTCACCAGATATACCTTGAGACGAGGAAGTTACTCTGGTATTAA